>NC_092230.1:21499868-21522368 GCF_036320965.1 Panulirus ornatus | reverse complement strand
TGGGGAACAGGTTGGCCACATCGGGATGATGCAAAACTTGGTACGTACATATGTTGACAGGAGAAAGTTACCTTTACCTCCCTGCAGATCATGTTCATAGCATTCCATATGGAAGGAATGTATTACATCGTACACATAGCGAAGTAATGGAAATTCGAGGTTCCAACGTGCACACAGAAGACAACGTGTTCCCGGAGGGACAGACGCGGTGTGAATTCCACTGGAAGGAGGAGGAGGACTTGTTACAACCCGAGACGGTAGCATCAGTGTCCAGTTGCCTTGTGAGAGTAATCACCGTCCGCTGGTGGCCAGTGTTAGAGACGTGGTCACCGTCTGAGCAGATGGGTGTGTACACCCACCAGGGGAGGGATAACGGAACTGGTTATTCCAGACTTCTGAATCAGACCAGTCCACGTGCAGCAGCTGGCCTGGTTGGCTGGCGTGTTCGGCTGGCGCAGCAAACAGCGTCAGAGATCGAGTGTTTAACCCCCCGGGAGTAAGGTTTTGCCTGTAGAGGCATTGGATGCGGGGATGTAGACGACCCCCCCCAAAGCCATTCATTGGTGACTTGAGTGGAATATGTACCTGATCACGAGACCGTCTTCTCATAGGTAGCACCAGACTGACACATCGCCCTGGTTACCTCAACAGTACCCACAACGGCACAAGTAGAGGGGTCTCGCCAGTAAATATTGCAGTCATCCAACAGCCTTTAAACCTAACTTTTTTGCCGAAACAACATAAGCGTATGAAAAAGATTCGCACATAAACATACCCACACTAAACCTCACTAAACCTCCTCATCACCAAGTCAGCTTAACCGTAAAACCACCTATAAAACCACTTCTCACGCCCAAGTTCAAAGAAAATATACAAATATATATGTTTTTCCTTTATCCTCCATAATTCAAGGCGTAATGGGAGACACGTATGTTTATCTTTCGACCCAGGTCCCTCGTATACATACATGGGGTCTCATCGGGTGCATACATAGAGCACCTTTCTCGGTTCAACCTGACGCCTCCGTCACCACACGGTGGAAGGAGACGATTACCCCCCACTATACAACACCTGCAGATGGGTGACGCCTGTGCTTTATGTTTTGGCAGTAGAGGGATGGGCGGGCTGTGACACACACACACACACACACACACACACCTCGTGACAAACTCGACGCGTTTCCTGGGATTGAAAGGGACTCTTCAGTCACTCAGATAAGAGAGAGGACCGGTCGCTCAACGCAACAACTAGTTGTCCTTCCTGCTTGGCCACACCTGCCAGCTCGCTTGCAACCAATAATTTATAAGTTTTTCGTTTGTTTTTTTTCTATCGGAATCCATTTGTCGATTGACGTAACTTACACAGCAGCTCTGGAGAAGCCACACAGGATTGGGGGGGGGGGGGGGGGGCCTGTCTTTCTCAATGCATTAGTCCCCCTGATCACGACGGACGGCACGACGTTTGAACACGACGGTACGACGCTTCCAGGACGACTCGTCGGCACGACTCCGTGAGTATGATAGCTTGGTGTTTTTATCGGGCCTTTGATGAATGGGGGTAGGTTCAGGGCCAGGCCGTCGTGCCCAAGGGTCGCACCATAGTGCTCAAGGGTCATACCACCGTGCTCAGTGGTGGTACGTACCACCGTCTTGAGTGGTAATAACATCGTGCTTAGTGGTATTACCACCGTGATTGTGGCACCGTCGTGCTCAGTGGTGGCACCATCGCGCTCAGTGGTGGTACCATCGGGCTCAGTGGTGATACCACCGGGCTCATTGGTGGTACCACCGGGCTCATTGGTGGTACCATCGTGCTCAAAGATCATGCCACCATGCTCAGGGGCCTCAGCATCGTGCCCTGTACTCAGGTTAACAATTTTGTTCGCTCTGATCCTTCCCTTGGGTCAGGGTGTGTGCTGCGACCTAGACACCGAGCACTGAGAGCCCGTGAGAGAGTCTTTAAAACATTTAGTTGTACCCAGACGAGAGAGGAAGATGGTTGTCAGCGTCGCTGTCATCGGCATGGTTCAACCACTGTAACATGTGAGGAAGGAGGGGGAGCTGGCCTGTGTGGTGTGTGTAGCACAGCCAACATCTCTTAGATAATAAGTCTCATGTACGCTATTTTCAACCCCCTGATTACCCCGATATGACTCGCCTTGCTCGTACGTATTTCTTTAAACGACCAGAAGGCAGTTTTATAACGGGGTAAGCTTACGTTCAAGCGTGTACCGCGGGAGTTTTAAGGCGTTCCCTAAATCTTGTGTGACAGTACATAAATCGTAAGACCAAGCCTGTCGTAAGGGCAGTTACTTACTGTTCCTCGCCGCTATGGGAGAGAGAGAGAGAGGGAGAGAGTCTATGAATACCCACCCGATGCCTCTACACCAGCCTTAATATGGCCCTGCATTATGAGGGTGACATTCCGTTCTTGTGGTGAGAATATAGAACCTTCAGACCTCCTCACCACCACCGACCACCAGTAGTGTTAGGTTCGGCGTCTCGACACACGCGTTGGCGTGAGGGTGTAAAGCATTATTTTGCTCCTGGACTGAAAGCGTTTCTCTCCCGCCTCGTCCAAAGCAGACGGAACCTTTGCTTCCAAGACAGAATATGATGTTCGTCCCAACCGCGTGTCTGAAATGTCCTAAGCAGTTACATCATGTAAAAACGAATTGTTCGCATAGCGATTTGATAAGGATGTAAGCTGCAGTGTCTTGCATATCTTTTATTATTTTATTCCAGTTTTTCTCTAGTTTCTATGGTTGCTCTGTAATCAGTCCAGTGTCTCTTTTTTTAATGTTGAATGTTGCAGTCAGGGACAAAAAACCACATCGAGGAGAAGCCTTATTTGATATAAGGAAAAATATTTTAGTTTTAGAGGAAATGGAAAAATTGCCATGTAGAATGGATAAAGAGTTCCAAAGCTTAGCGGTGTACGGAAAGAAACAGATGTCACATCCAACAAACAGTTGTCTGTCTGGGTCGTGTATACCTGATGGCGAAGGGGGTACAAGCAGTCGGCTATCGGTATCAGAAACCAAAGTAGGATCTGTAGAAGTGGGAAAGCGAAACAACATTGCGGCTTAGCACAAGTGGGTTAAGTTTCAAAGCTTGTGAGAAAGTTGACAATTTGACGACATCCTTCGTCTGTTATGCCCTCAGGTGGCAGTCTCTGGGTCTTGTAGCTATCAGCTCTGTTCGTGGCACCGCCGCCTGGAAAACTCTGTGTCGTGACGGAAGAATGGTATTGGTCTCTGATTTTTTACGGGATAGCTTGATTTGCCACTCGGGTCTTCAGGCTCACTGGGAACTCGCCAGAGTGTAACTTCTTTTCTCAGGATGATACTGAGAGGAGGGACTTTGTTGGCGGGCTTTTGCTCCGTTGCAGCAGTTGTGGATCCCTGACATTAATCCCTGGTGCAGGGTAGCATAGGCATGCCTCAGTGTTCCGTACGAGTAAAGGTCACAGTCGCCCTCGTGAGGTGCCCTTCCGGGATATGATAAAAAAGTTCGTTAAGGTCACCACCCTCCTCCGGAAGGTTAGGTTAGGTTCCTTGAATGATTCAGTCTGGCGCCTCATCCGGTAATGAGGGAGTACCACTGGCTATCCTCTCTGCAGCAACCATCTGTGCGAAATGGGGACCACAGCTGTATGTTCATTAACTACAATATGAAGAGGTGCTCTGGGTTCCTCTGCTCCTTGGGTAGGTCAGTTCCTCCCCCCCTTCTTACACGCTTGGTAATTTTCGTATATTATTTTTTTTTTCTCGGACTTCTCCGTCTGTTTGTATGCAGTATATATATATTTTTTCTTTTTTCTTCTTCCTCCATTTTCACTGTCCGAGTTTTTCTCAGGAAAAGGTTTGCGAGGACGTCTGGCAACACATTACCTCCACCTGAACACTCATTGTCGCTTTCCGTCGCTTTCTCTCTGGATTTCCTTTTCATTTTTTGTCGCGAGTGTGTGTGTGTGTGTGTGTGTGTGTGTGTGTGTGTGTGTGTGTGTGTGTGGCTCACACAGGGATATTTTTTTGCATTCATTTTCGAAGTTTTATGGAGCAAGCTTGGTTGTTTTGTGTAGAGTGATGTAGTTATGATGGGTCTTCATAAGTCTTCATCCCCAAGCGTGCATTTCGCCTCACGCTCCTCCACACCAGCGTTGCGTATCCTCAGTGTGGCACATATATTCCATCCACCTGTATATATATATAAGGACCTCAGTACTGGACGTGAGGGTCACGAGTTGGTAGACCTATCCCTTGGTCCTGTGGTCGAGCGAGAACTTGACATTTGCGTTCCAGTATTGCAATGGACGTGTCCTCGTGCGCACCCGCCATGAGCCTCGGTAAACCCTCTTCATCCACTGGGTGTGGGAACCGTGTTACATATAATGTTATCACTGGTTATGAGACGTAATTAATTACGTGTCATGTATCTGTTTACCTGAGCCATGAATTATTACCTGGCCAGTGAGTAAGTACCTGAGATTTGAATAATTACCTGAGCTATAGCTAATTTTAGGGGATGCGACCAATTACCTGGAATGACTAATTACGTGAGCTGTGATTAATGACCAAGGATATGACGAGCAGATATGAAGCCACACCGAACCTGGTCCGTCATGTTGAGGACGTGGCTAGGTTCGCACACCGCTGGCCAGCCCACCACATGGCTACGTCCGCACACCTCAGGCCAGCCCACCACATGGCTAGGTCCGAACACCTCAGGCCAGCCCACCACATGGCTAGGTCCGAACACCTCAGGCCAGCCCACCACATGGTTAGGTCCGCACACCTTAGGCCAGCCCACCACATGGCTACGTCCGCACACCTCAGGCCAGCCCACCACATGGCTAGGTCCGAACACCTCAGGCCAGCCCACCACATGGCTAGGTCCGAACACCTCAGGCCAGCCCACCACATGGCTAGGTCCACATACCTCAGGCCAGCCCACCACATGGCTAGGTCCACTCACCTCAGGCCAGCCCACCACATGGGTCGGTCCGCACACCTCAGGCCAGCCCACCACATGGCTAGGTTCGCACACCTCAGGCCAGCCCACCACATGGGTAGGTCCGCACACCTCAGGCCAGCCCGCCACATGGGTAGGTGCACTCACCTCAGGCCAGCCCACCACATGGGTAGGTCTGCACACCTCAGGCCAGCCCACCACATGGGTAGGTCCGCACACCTCAGGCCAGCCCACCACGTGGCTTAGTTCGCACACCTCAGGCCAGCCCGCCTCATGGGTAGGTCCGCACACCTTAGGCCAGCCCACCACATGGCTAGGTCCGCACACCTCAGGCCAGCCCACCACATGGCTAGGTCCGCACACCTCAGGCCAGCCCACCACATGGCTAGGTCCGCACACCTCAGGCCAGCCCACCACATGGTTAGGTCCGCACACTTCAGGCCAGCCCACCACATGGGTAGGTCCGCACACTTCAGGCCAGCCCACCACATGGGTAGGTCCGCACACTTCAGGCCAGCCCACCACATGGGTAGGTCCGCACACCTCAGGCCAGCTCACCACATGGGTAGGTCCGCACACCTCAGGCCAGCCCACCACATGGCTAGGTCCGCACACCTCAGGCCAGCCCGCCACATGGGTAGGTCTGCACACCTCAGGCCAGCCCACCAATGGGTAGGTCTGCACACCTCAGGCCAGCCCACCACATGGGTAGGTCCGCACACCTCAGGCCAGCCCACCACATGGGTAGGTCCGCACACATCAGGCCAGCCCACCACGTGGCTTAGTCCGCACACCTCAGGCCAGCCCGCCTCATGGGTAGGTCCGCACACTTCAGGCCAGCCCACCACATGGGTAGGTCTGCACACCTCAGGCCAGCCCACCACATGGCTAGGTCCGCACACCTCAGGCCAGCCCACCACATGGCTAGGTCCGCACACCTCTGGCCAGCCCACCACATGGTTAGGTCCGCACACTTCAGGCCAGCCCACCACATGGGTAGGTCCGCACACTTCAGGCCAGCCCACCACATGGGTAGGTCAGCACACCTCAGGCCAGCCCACCACATGGGTAGGTCCGCACACTTCAGGCCAGCCCACCACATGGGTAGGTCCGCACACCTCAGGCCAGCCCACCACATGGGTAGGTCCGCACACCTCAGGCCAGCCCACCACATGGGTAGGTCCGCACACTTCAGGCCAGCCCACCACATGGTTAGGTCCGCACACTTCAGGCCAGCCCACCACATGGGTAGGTCCGCACACTTCAGGCCAGCCCACCACATGGGTAGGTCCGCACACTTCAGGCCAGCCCACCACATGGCTAGGTCCACACACCTCAGGCCAGCCCACCACATGGGTAGGTCCGCACACTTCAGGCCAGCCCACCACATGGGTAGGTCCGCACACTTCAGGCCAGCCCACCACATGGGTAGGTCCGCACACTTCAGGCCAGCCCACCACATGGGTAGGTCCGCACACTTCAGGCCAGCCCACCACATGGGTAGGTCCGCACACTTCAGGCCAGCCCACCACATGGTTAGGTCCGCACACTTCAGGCCAGCCCACCACATGGGTAGGTCCGCACACCTCAGGCCAGCCCAACACATGGGTAGGTCCGCACACCTCAGGCCAGCCCACCACATGGGTAGGTCCGCACACTTCAGGCCAGCCCGTCACATGGGTAGGTCCGCACACTTCAGGCCAGCCCACCACATGGGTAGGTCCGCACACCTCAGGCCAGCCCAGCAGTTTTGCAGCGGTCAGAAACGTTCGGGTCGTACTGGTAGTGTTCAACATTAATCACACATATACTCCATTACGTTTTCGTGCGTGTTACATGCAGGATATTAAGATAATAAGGTATTTAGTGTGTGTTGAACTTTGTTTTTATGTTCAGTTTAATTGTCATGGTGCAGGAATTGCTGCCTGGTAATTGGTGAATGCGTAATAACTGAACCTTTTGAGCGCGTCCGTGTCGACACGACCGCTGAGCACGGCGGTACGAACTGTGGGCAAGACGGTACGTCCTACAAGCGCAACGTTGCGACTTCATGTTACCGTCGTAGCCAGTAGTCGTATCTTCTTGTTCAAGGGTCGAGCCATCGTGCTCGGGGAGTGAAAGAGAGTGTGATTTCAATCAGAGAATATTGGTACTACCAGTCATATTTAGGGAATCCTATGTAGTTGCCCTTTGGTATATTTAAAGCTTTTGACAAGGTGTGGCACTGGCGTCTCATCTCTAAGCTCCCCTCTTTTGGCTCCCCTCCCTCACTTTGCTCCTTCATATCTAGCTTCCTCTCCGGCCGATCTATCTCCATGGTTGTTGATGGATCAGCCTTTCCCCTTTTCATATCATTATAGGTGTCCCACAAGGTTTTGTCCTGTCTCCTATGCATTTTCTCCCTTTTATCAACGATTTCATTTCTTCGACAACCAAATGCAGTCATAAGCTGACGACTCAACACTGCCTTCTTCACATCCTTCAGTTCTGCTTCCTCTCTTACTCGATTTGCATCTCGTCTCGACACAATTTTCTCAATAAACTCAGACTTGAGACAGGATATCTCAGTAGGTTAGACGAACTCTGGTTGAGTTTAATGCATCCGAAACCCAGTTTCAGCCAATCTGTCTACCCAAAATTCCTTACAACTTTCCTCATTCCCTCTTTCCTTGGATGGGAATAGCTAAGTCTTCCTCTGAGAAACTGGGAGTCCTGTTAAGATATCGAAAGTTCTTTTCTTCCGAACCGTTGCTCCGTTTATACAAAGGATTGATCCGTCCTCGTAAGAAGTACTGCTTTCAGATGTATGTTATAGCTCTGCCTCTGTACTTGGCATAGTTGAGTCGAAAGCGGGCCGACTTATCAGATGTTCCAAGCTAACTTCAAAACTTGATCCACTTGCCCAACGCTGCAATGTTGGCTCACTTTCCCTTCTATAAAGGTAATACTTTGTTTTTTGCTCCCGAGAACAGGCGGCTTGTGTGTCCCCACCACCGCTAGATGACGCAATATTCGGCAAGCTGCTGCGTCATATGATTACTGTCTGACCATCAGCAACTCAAGAGTGGGCCGTTTTGATAGCTGTTTCTTTCCCTACACCTCGAAGCCTTGGAACACCTTACCCCTCTCATGTCTTTCCCAATAACTATAACCTGGCACATCTTAAGAGTCAGGTTTTTCACTTTCTCCAAAATTCGTAGATTATTTCCCTCGTCTCCTCTTGTACCCATTTATAATCATCTTTGTATTTCAGTTGAGCCCCGACCTTGACGTGGACTTTTTGTCCGTTAGTGGAGCCTCAAACCTGATTGTATATATATATATATATATATATATATATATATATATATATATATATATATATATATATATATATATGAGAACTATCTTAGACAAATGTCTCTCGAGATTGAATTTCATGGGGGGAGGTATTTTGTCCATGAGCTGGAGGTTATCAAGGTCCCGCATAATTCTTCCCGGTACAGGACTTTTGTGGGACCTCCGGGCTCGTTCCCGTGAGGAATGTGTCCCTCCCAGGTGAATGGGCGGGGGGGGGGGGCGCCTGACCACGCCCCTTCAGTGCACGCCTCTCCCCCTTGCCCCACCCCCCCTCCCTTGTGCGTCTTCAGCCCCCACATCTTCATACCCCCTCACCCACCCACCCCCCCCTCTCTCTCTCTCTCTCTCTCTCTCTCTCTCTCTCTCTCTCTCTCTCTCTCTCTCTCTCTCTCTCTCTCTCTCTCTCTCTCTCTCCAGGTCTTGGCTTCAATTGTGGGTTCCAACTCACAACACACACACACACACACACACACACACACATAAACGAGTGTCAGACTTCCTCCCCATACAATACAAATAGGTTTTTTTTTTTTTTTTTTATACCTCGTCGCTGTCTCCCGCGTTTGCGAGGTAGCGCAAGGAAACAGACGAAAGAAATGCCCCCCCCCCCCCCCATACACATGTACATACACACGTCCACACACGCAAATATACATACCTACACAGCTTTCCATGGTTTACCCCGGACGCTTCACATGCCTTGATTCAATCCACTGACAGCACGTCAACCCCTGTATACCACATCGCTCCAATTCACTCTATTCCTTGCCCTCCTTTCACCCTCCTGCATGTTCAGGCCCCGATCACACAAAATCTTTTTCACTCCATCTTTCCACCTCCAATTTGGTCTCCCTCTTCTCCTCGTTCCCTCCACCTCCGACACATATATCCTCTTGGTCAATCTTTCCTCACTCATTCTCTCCATGTGCCCAAACCATTTCAAAACACCCTCTTCTGCTCTCTCAACCACGCTCTTTTTATTTCCACACATCTCTCTTACCCTTACGTTACTTACTCGATCAAACCACCTCACACCACACATTGTCCTCAAACATCTCATTTCCAGCACATCCATCCTCCTGCGAACAACTCTATCCATAGCCCACGCCTCGCAACCATACAACATTGTTGGAACCACTATTCCTTCAAACATACCCATTTTTGCTTTCCGGGATAATGTTCTCGACTTCCACACATTTTTCAAGGCTCCCAAAATTTTCGCCCCCTCCCCCACCCTATGATCCACTTCCGCTTCCATGGTTCCATCCGCTGACAGATCCACTCCCAGATATCTAAAACACTTCACTTCCTCCAGTTTTTCTCCATTCAAACTCACCTCCCAATTGACTTGACCCTCAACCCTACTGTACCTAATAACCTTGCTCTTATTCACATTTACTCTTAACTTTCTTCTTCCACACACTTTACCAAACTCCGTCACCAGCTTCTGCAGTTTCTCACATGAATCCGCCACCAGCGCTGTATCATCAGCGAACAACAACTGACTCACTTCCCAAGCTCTCTCATCCCCAACAGACTTCATACTTGCCCCTCTTTCCAAGACTCTTGCATTTACCTCCCTAACAACCCCATCCATAAACAAATTAAACAACCATGGAGACATCACACACCCCTGCCGCAAACCTACATTCACTGAGAACCAATCACTTTCCTCTCTTCCTACACGTACACATGCCTTACATCCTCGATAAAAACCTTTCACTGCTTTTAACAACTTGCCTCCCACACCATATATTCTTAATACCTTCCACAGAGCATCTCTATCAACTCTATCATATGCCCTCTCCAGATCCATAAATGCTACATACAAATCCATTTGCTTTTCTAAGTATTTCTCACATACATTCTTCAAAGCAAACACCTGATCCACACATCCTCTACCACTTCTGAAACCACACTGCTCTTCCCCAATCTGATGCTCTGTACATGCCTTCACCCTCTCAATCAATACCCTCCCATATAATTTACCAGGAATACTCAACAAACTTATACCTCTGTAATTTGAGCACTCACTCTTATCCCCTTTGCCTTTGTACAGTGGCACTATGCACGCATTCCGCCAATCCTCAGGCACCTCACCATGAGTCATACACACATTAAATAACCTTACCAACCAGTCAACAACACAGTCACCCCCTTTTTTAATAAATTCCACTGCAATACCATCCAAACCTGCTGCCTTGCCGGCTTTCATCTTCCGCAAAGCTTTTACTACCTCTTCTCTGTTTACCAAATCATTTTCCCTAACCCTCTCACTTTACACACCACCTCGACCCAAACACCCTATATCTGCCACTCTGTCATCAGACACATTCAACAAACCTTCAAAATACTCATTCCAGCTCCTTCTCACATCACCACTACTTGTTATCACCTCCCCATTTACGCCCTTCACTGAAGTTCCCATTTGCTCCCTTGTCTTACGCACCCTATTTGCCTCCCTCCAGAACATCTTTTTATTCTCCCTAAAATTTACTGATAGTCTCTCACCCCAACTCTCATTTGCCCTTTTTTTCACCTCTCGCACCTTTCTCTTGACCTCCTGTCTCTTTCTTTTATACTTCTCCCACTCAATTGCATTTTTTCCCTGCAAAAATCGTCCAAATGCCTCTCTCTTCTCTTTCACTAATACTCTTACTTCTTCATCCCACCACTCACTACCCTTTCTAAGCAGCCCACCTCCCACTCTTCTCATGCCACAAGCATCTTTTGCGCAATCCATCACTGATTCCCTAAATACATCCCATTCCTCCCCCACTCCCCTTACTTCCATTGTTCTCACCTTTTTCCATTCTGTACACAGTCTCTCCTGATACTTCCTCACACAGGTCTCCTTCCCAAGCTCACTTACTCTCACCACCTTCTTCACCCCAACATTCACTCTTCTTTTCTGAAAACCCATACTAATCTTCACCTTAGCCTCCACAAGATAATGATCAGACATCCCTCCAGTTGCACCTCTCAGCACATTGACATCCAAAAGTCTCTCTTTCGCACGCCTGTCAATTAACACGTAATCCAATAACGCTCTCTGGCCATCTCTCCTACTTACATAAGTATACTTATGTATATCTCGCTTTTTAAACCAGGTATTCCCAATCATCAGTCCTTTTTCAGCACATAAATCTACAAGCTCTTCACCATTTCCATTTACAACACTGAACACCCCATGCATACCAATTATTCCCTCAACTGCCACATTACTCACCTTTGCATTCAAATCACCCATCACTATAACCCGGTCTCGTGCATCAAAACCGCTAACACACTCATTTAGCTGCTCCCAAAACACTTGCCTCTCATGATCTTTCTTCTCATGCCCAGGTGCATATGCACCAATAATCACCCACCTCTCTCCATCAACTTTCAATTTTACCCATATTAATCGAGAATTTACTTTCTTACATTCTATCACATACTCCCACAACTCCTGTTTCAGGAGTATTGCTACTCCTTCCCTTGCTCTTGTCCTCTCACTAACCCCTGACTTCACTCCCCAGACATTTCCAAACCACTCTTCCCCTTTACCCTTGAGCTTCGTTTCACTCAGAGCCAAAACATCCAGGTTCCTTTCCTCAAACATACTACCTATCTCTCCTTTTTTCACATCTTGGTTACATCCACACACATTTAGGCACCCCACTCTGAGCCTTCGAGGAGGATGAGCACTCCCCGCGTGACTCCTTCTTCTGTTTCCCATTTTAGAAAGTTAATACAAGGAGGGGAGGATTTCCGGCCCCCCGCTCCCGTCCCCTCTAGTCGCTTTCTACGACACGCGAGGAATACGTGGGAAGTATTCTTTCACCCCTATCCCCAGGGATAATATACATATATATATACACACACACACACACACATACACACACATACGCACATACACACACACACACACATACATATATATACATATGAAAAATGTAAGAAACAATTTAGAAAACAAACTTTTAGCTTGAAATGAATGAAAAAATGAACGTCACATAATGGTTCAACCTCTGGCTATGGAAAAGGAAATGTACAATTTATTCACACAAACGTCAATAGCAGTTCTCATCAATTTCACCACTGAATCAATAAGCTTCAGTGTCTAAGCTACATTTTTCTCCAACTTCACTATTTTCTTGTCAAAACACCATGCATGAAAACTATCACTCCAGTAACACAACTATAAACATTTACTTCCCCTTTAAAAAGTTCTGGGTATAGGTAATAGGTAATTACACAAAATGTGTTGGGAAATTGGAAGTATGGACAACATGCTGCAGTGTAAGATGTCATGGTATCACCATTCTACAGTTGTGGTTGCTTCTGTTAAGAGGAGGCTTGGCGGGAAATGGATTAATTTTGTTGGTCTTATGAAGGATGGAAGGAAAAAAGTTAAGAGAAATGGTGAAGGATTAATCATCAGGAACCATAAGGGTTTGGGGGGTGGAGTTATAGAAGCAGTGGAGGAACAGGATCGCAATTTATAGTAGAGGAAAAAAAATGAATAAACTGAGGATTAGAATCAAAGAAAAAAAGAGTAACGTCATCAGTGAAAGACATTAGAGAACTGAGAATCTTAATCACGAGGCCATGATGACGTGATCAAATCTTAATCACGAGGCCATGATGACGTGATCGAATCTTAATCACGAGGCCATGATGACGTGATCGAATCTTAATCACGAGGCCATGATGACGTGATCGAATCTTAATCACGAGGCCATGATGACGTGATCGAATCTTAATCACGAGGCCATGATGACGTGATCAAATCTTAATCACGAGGCCATGATGACGTGATCGAATCTTAATCACGAGGCCATGATGACGTGATCGAATCAGTTGAAGGGATTCAGAAGAAATGTAAGCCAGAGGAAAGAAAGTTGTGTGAATGACTGCAAGACAAAAGAGAGACGAGGACGAGCAGGGTCTTTCCTGGATGTTCTCCAGGTAGAACAACAAAAGAAAATACTCAGAACTCGAAGAGACAAAGGACTGTCGATAACAGGAGTGGCGGGGAACAACAGGAGCAAAGCTTAAGCTTATTGAAGAGAAACGGAGGGTAAAGATTGACGCTGTGGGATAGAGAACATGGTACATTGAAACAGAGGTACGTTGACATGAGTTTACATGAGGAAGACAGGCAAAAGGAGGCCTGAGTGGCCCACGACTGGGTTGTCTGGTAAAGAGAAAAAAAAAAGTTTAACTTGACAAGAAAATGTAACTTGTAGTTATTACCAGACACGTGGATTTGGAGTTTAAGGATCGAATAAGGGAAAATAAATTGAAACTTTGAGCAGCGGAATTATTGCATAATAGTGTTGATGATTTATAATCCCCCCAAAGATCTGTAATGGACCAGGATAGATATACGAAGATATCAGCGAAGATTGACTTGTGTGCATCTGGGGTACCGAAAGGCAATACCTGACGCTGTACCAGATAGGAGGTTGGTGAAGGAGTTGGATCTTCAAGCATGGAGACTTCTTCCATGTACAGTAAAGTATCTTGGTGGAAGGAAGCAAAGACCCCATTTCAGAGAGGCTCCTTCCCCTCTCGAAATGCATTGAGATCACCAGTGGCGTGCTGCAAGATTCACTCCTGGGACCAGTGCTTTTCTCGACTTACATGAATGATTTGCGAGGCAGATTGGATTCTTATCTGAATATGTTTACGGATGACTCCAAGATCACGAGGGAAGTAAAGAAGATCAAAAAAGGATTGCATGAACTTGTAAGGAGACCTAGTCAAACTCCAAAGTTGGTCTGATACATGGTTGACGGAAATGCACCAGAGTGAATGCAAAGGAATAAGGATGGGATACAGAGAAAGAAGACCTCGGTGCGAATATTATCTAACTGGAAATAAACTGCAAGAATCTGTGTGTGAGAGGGGCTTATAAGGAGTCTATATTGTACCTGACTTGGCGCTAGAAAGGAGTAGTGAAGGAGACAAAGTATCCACTGGCAAATATTAAAATTGCACTCAACAACATTGGTAAGGTAACTGTTCATATCGTTATACTCGGCTTACTGCAGTGGAGCATGACTCTGTGGTTCGAGCTGTCTCATTTAGAGAAGCACAAAGACCTAATAGAGAAAGTCACAAGGAGAGCAACAAAGATGGTACCGGAATTGAGAGAGCTAAGCTGCAGTGAAATGTTAGGGACCAGAGCTTTGTTCGCCGTGGAAGAGAGAAGACACAGGGGTAACTTGATCACAACTTTTGATTACATCAACAGTCTACTGTTCTTCGAAAGACACAGGGATAGAACACCCAGAGGTCATAACATAAAGCCAAAAACTTGTTAGAAAAAATATAAAGAAATTTTATTGTTGTACGATGATAATGAATAACTAGAATAAACTGAGTGATTTTGTGAATGCAGACAGCATAGAATTGACTAAAAAGTTGTGTGATAATAGAAAAGGTTCCAGAGACGAGACCCTTCCTGGTACTGTACAAATAGATAATTTACAAACGAAAAAACAGATGATTACCGAGATACGCACGAACATGTATAGTGCCGTGGGAAGCGTTTTGACACTTAAGATTTACGGGCGGGGTAAGAATCCCGTCCTGGGCAGCTGGCTCACCACCAACCTGTCTGTTCATCCTCCACTATGTGGCTGATCGATGATTGGGTACTTAGCCTAAGGTAGTGTGTGTGTGTGTGTGTGTGTGCGTGTGTGTGTGTGTGTGTGTGTGTGTGTGTGTGTGTGTGTGTGTGTGTGTGTGTGTGTGTGTCTGTGTGTGTAATAGGGTAAGGCATGGTTTTGGGAGGCGGGAGGTAACGCAAGTGCAAGACTCTAGTCTCCGTAACACACAAGCAGTAATCACCCCACAGGCTTCACAGTACATTCATGACCCACTTTACTCCCGGCGAGGTAACGTGATGGAATTCTCCAAGCCCTCGTGTGTCGTGTTTAATGTGCCACATTAGATTTTCTCCATTAAATGAGCACCGAGAGTTGCGGAGGGGAAGAAGTACCTATGCCTCTCGACGTTTGAGACGTCGGCATATGATTATGATCACGTTATGCAAATTCGGCCCCCTGAGCTTGCATGTCTGACGACCAAGAAGGGACACATGTCACGGCCCTGTTAATGGAAACTCGGCCCTGAGGCCTGAATATGTAATGAAGGAGGAGGACGCCCTCATGACCATCTTAGTGGAAATGAGGAAACGTCAGCTCCGGTGGGTTGCAGGTCAGGGCAGGAGGCACGCCTCGTCCCTCCCACCGGCAACGAACTCCGCCAGAGGCGTCTGGCCGAGAGGGACGACGTGGCATCACCCAAGATTCGAGAGGGACGTGCAAGTTACCGCTGTCTGAGAACGGGATTCTGGCTGAGGATTTACCACACAGCAGCCAAGAAATGACTATAACCACGGCACGAGAGAGAGAGAGAGAGAGAGAGAGAGAGAGAGAGAGAGAGAGAGAGAGAGAGAGAGAGAGAGAGAGAGAGAGAGAGAGCTCGGCATTGCTCCACGCGTTATGAGCGGCAGGTGTGTGTTAACCTTTGGAATATGTCGGGCCATAAGTTGAGGGGTTCAAGTGGATAGAATATCTGGCCGGGGGGTAAAGGTCAGGTGGATACTGTATCTGCTGAATAGGTCAACAAACAGTATGTATGGTAAAGGTCAGCCAGATACAGTGTCTGTTTCAAAAGGTCAGCTGTGTTTAATGTATTGGAAACATCAGCTCGATTCAGTATCTTTAGGTGTGGTCAGCTTGGTATGGTATCTCTATATGCAGGGTCAGGCAGACATAGCATGTGTCGAGAAAGATCTAGTCTCTATCCAAAAGGTCAGATAGATAAGATAGATATAGCATCTGTTGTGAAGGTCGGCTAGATACAGTGTCTGTCGAGAAGGTTATTTAGATACAGTGCCTTTTAGAAAGGTCAAGTAAGATGTAGCACCTGTGGGGGAAAAAGCTCAGGTAGATTGCTTCGCGTAGCGACAGTGCGGTGTTGCCGGACTCCGCCCGTTATTAGTAACGCCGCAGGTGAAAATTTACCTCAGGCGATTCCGTGTGGTCAGGGTACACGCTCGCTGGAGACCTCACTCCAAAGGAGCCCATCCTTTCCCTGCTACTGATTGTAGTCATGTCCCTTCGATGGTATATCGCCAACCCCCTTCATGCTTTTGTCTGGAGGTGGTATCATTTCATCTCAGTTATCAGTGAGGAAGATATCAACGGTTTTCGCCGTCTTCTTTTCATCCGGCTCGCGTCGTGGGGCGCAGAGCGCGACAGGTGCGGGAGTATAGAAAGACAAGCAGGCAGCGTGCTTGGGCGGGTGCCTCAAGGCGGAAGTCCCCTCCACTACACACTTGCCACAGATCTGACTCTCTCTCTCTCTCTCTCTCTCTCTCTCTCTCTCTCTCTCTCTCTCTCTGCTTTTAAGGGAACCCTTTTTTTTTTTTTTAAGTAGTGTTCATGCCAGACCACCTTGCTTGGACCTTTTTTTTTTTTTTCCTTGTGTGGTCTGCGTATCTGTGTCACTCTATGTAACTTATACAATGTATTTTCCTCTGTATTTACAGGTGAGTTGTTGTGAAAGAAGCACAGCTGTGTCTGTGCCTTCCTTCCTTCCTTCCGTCCTTCCTTCCTTCACGCTGTCGTGAGGTTGCACCGCCGTGACGAGGGAGAGTTGTGCCTCGAGACCGACTGCTCACTCTCCAGGTACCGTCATCTGCTCCTGTATTAGATGCATGCCTCCGTAGACCCTTCCTTGTGTCAGATCTGCGTCCGCCTCGGTACGTTCGTGGAAGAGGGTTCGGTACACCGTTTTCTTGGGCGGGGGAAAAAAAAAAGAGAAGAAAAATGGTGTTCCAAGATAATATTATGGTTTTTCATCTTGTGTTGTGGAGGGTCAGGAGTGACCCAGAGCCCTCCTGAGCAACTGAGTTGACACTGTTGTGGTGACGGGCGGCCAGCGAGAGAGAGAGAGAGAGAGAGAGAGAGAGAGAGAGAGAGAGAGAGAGAGAGAGAGAGAGAGAGAGAGAGAGAGAGGTGCTGTGGTAGGTATAGGTGGGAACATCTTGCCAGGAGTATGGCTTTGTTGTCTTATATTACAAGTAAAGATTTCTCTCTATAACCGAGTCGTGTTAACATAGCCGAGTCGTTTTAACATAGCAGTGATGATATCTCTACAGGGTGTTAGGGAGTGGTAATACAGCGCCCATGATGGATGTTTGGGGGGGGGGGGGAAGGACGTTCTTAACCATGTTAACATAGCAATGATGAGTTTTCTGTGTCAGTGTTTAGGTGAATGATAACATAGCGCTCATCATGGATGGAGACTTCTTTTTTTTCAACTGTATCCATGTTAACACAGCAGTAATCATTTCCTTATAACACTGTTTAGCGGAATGGTAACATAGCACCCATGGAGGATATTATGAGGGACTTTTATTTCCATGTATGTAGCCATGTCAACACCGTTGTAATAGTTGCTCTATACCACTGTTGTCCACAGGCCGCGAAGGCCCTGGCTCTGTTAACAGTAATAGCATCCCTTTAACATAGCCGTTGGCACGATTTCAGTTGTATTTTAGCTTCGAAGGTACAAGGAACTGGTAAGAGAGGAAGCGTGTCCAGAGTGTAGAAAGGTGGACATTAAGAGTGAATCTGGTGGTGGTACAGGGGTAGAAACGCAACAGCCACTGATTGTATTTGCTCTCTATTGGGAATAATCAAGACCTGGCTTTATGAAAACGAATATTGCTTGAGGGAAAATTCATGACTTTACTGGAGTAAAATGTGATTGTGCTAGAATGGTATTTTGAGTCTTCTGGAGCGCATGTGGTATTGTTAGGGTAGAATATGTGTCTGTCTGGCACTGGATCTGGTCGTGGTACAGTAACAATCTGACTTTTGTTTAGTAAGTCTGGTCGTGGTAGAGTAACAATCCGGCTTTTGTTTAGTAAGCCTGGTCGTGGTACAGTAACAATCTGGCTTTTGTCTGAGGGCAGTCTAGCTTTTGTTTAGTAAGTCTGGTCGTGATTGAGTACAATATGTCTTTCGTTGTGTGAGTCTGGTTCATGTTTTGTATAGAAGAATCTGGCGTTTGTTTGGTGAGTCTGTTTGTATGTGAGTAAAAAAAAAAAAAACTGGCTTCGGTTTTGTGAGTCTAGTCGGGTTTGAGTAAACTCTGGCTTCTGTTTTGTGAGTCTGATCGTGCATTTTTAATCTCCTAAGTAACCATCTAAGCCAGTGCAGGGGTCACCATGTTGCTTGGGTGGTTGTCCTTACCCGCAGGCGCCTCTGCTTTGCTGGGATGACGAGCAGTGTGTCCCAGTCGAATCATCTTGCTGTCAGAAGGTATGAATTCCTAAGACGGGTGGTGGAGAGACAGACAGACAGACAGGAGCCTGAAAGTAAGCTCTTAGAGCTGCAGGCATGGCCATAGGACCACATTATCTGTCTTTCCTGCCCGTGAATCTGGTCGTGCTTGAGTGAAATCCGACATTCTTGCGGTGAATCTGGTCGTGCTTGAGTGAACTCGGACATTCTTGCAGTGACTCTGGCCGTGCTTGAGTGAAATCGGACATTCTTGCGGTGAATCTGGTCGCGCTTGAGTGAAATCCGACATTCTTGTAGTGAATCTGGTCGAGCTTGAGTGAAATCTGGTTAAGAGACTGATGATTCTAGTCCTGCTGGAGTGGAATAGGTTGGCTGTTCTGTTAGAAGTTCGTCCGTGTGTTGCGAATGAAGACCATCTCGAGTCTTTGAGAGAATCTGGAGGTGTTTGAGGAACCTGATGAAAAGATGAAAGGGTGGAGGAACTCGTCAGTGTGGGAGTACGAGCGACACTTGTGGAAATTGGTGACCGTTGGCTCGAGTGTGACATTTGAGGGTGGTAATTGGTTATACCAAGCTCTAGAGTGAAAACTCGAGTGTCGTAATTGGTGACTGGTTGCTCCTGGAGTGAAGACTGAGTGTCGTATTTGGTGACTGGTTGCCCCTGGAGTGAAGACTGAGTGTCGTGATTGGTGACTGGTGGCCCCTGGAATGAAGATGAGTGTCGTAATTGGTGACTGGTGGCCCCTGGAGTGAAGACTGAGTGTCGTAATTGGTGACTGGTGGCCCCTGGAGTGAAGACTTGAGTGTCGTAACTGGTGTCTGGTGGCCCCTGGAGTGAACCTTGAGTGTTGTAATTGGTGTGACATGGCTCTCCAGAGTGAATCCTGAGTGTCGTAACTTGGTTTACGGTTTGCGGTGTAGTTCAAGTGTAGTAGCACTTGAGAATGAGGTGGTTGAGAGAGAGAGAGAGAGAGAGAGAGAGAGAGAGAGAGAGAGAGAGAGAGAGAGAGAGAGACCTGGTAGTTTTGTTGTTCCACTGGAATTTGATGGTGGTTGGCGAGGTCGAGCTGTCTCGTGGGTGAGGGTGGACGAGCCTCCCTCCCTCCCTCTCTTCATGGCTGGGGGTTTGGCTCTGGTGGATCGCATGTGGAGGACCACCGATGGTCAACAGGATGGAGTTAGGTGGTGTAGTTAGTCTTCGAAAAACTTGGGTTGGGGGGAAATGTTGTGTTGGTTGTGTGTGAACTGGTTAATGCTGTGTGGGACGTTACGAAGAACTTTTTAGATTAATTGTTAGTTTTTGTTCTTAATTCATTGATAATCATCATTATGGACTGTGGTGTAATAACTTGAGGATATCTGCAGAACATAATCAAATTACCCCACTTCTAGAATGGAGGAAATAAATTTGGTGAAAAAATAACGGAAAATTATCATGGGTTACCTTCCGGAATGGCCATTAAATTCGCGTTAAGGAGGGGCGCCAGGATGGACACCCCCTGGTTCTCCCCAGCTGGGGGTAGGCGGTACATGTACCAATATAGTGGGACGTGATCAGCCATCTGTACCGATGGTACGTGGCTGAAAGTCTTGACCTCTCCAGTCATGGTTAAAAAGGAATATCAGATCAGATTTTTTTAATAGGCGATGTATGACGATATGTTTATAAGTGCATAAGTAACGCCATCAGCATAAGATGCATGTATAAGTAATACCATCAGCATAAGGTTCGTGTATAAGTAACGCCATCAGTATAAGATGCATGTATAAGTAATACCATGAGCATAAGATTCGTGTTTAAGTAATACCATCAACATAAGATTCGTGTATAAGTAATACCATCTGCATATGATTCGTGTGTAAGTAACGCCATCAACATAAGATTCGTATATAAGTAATACCATCAGCACAAAATTTTCGTATGTAAATAACACCATCAGCATAAGATTCGTGTATAAGTTCAGAGCTTCTTTCACCTTCACCTGAGATTTTGAAATGTTTAAGTGATACATTGAAGGGGTGGAAGGACGTGTTAATGGCACGCGCCGCAAGGGAGAATGGTTGGCAACTGGTAATGTCCGTGATAGTAGCAAGCCATTGATCAGGACACTGAGCGTGCTCATTAACCGAGCCATTTGAGTTTATGGCCATTTTATCAAAGTTGGTGGCCAAGCGCCTCTGTTACGATCAGGAAAAAATGAACGAATGGGCACGGAGCGTGAGCCTCTCCTGAGCACGTGAAGGCAGCAGCGCCTCTTTACTGAGCACTGGGCATGTGAACTGAGCTTGGGCATGAGCCATGGCTGGGGACATGAGCATCGACGGCGAGAGAGAACTGGAGCTGAACGCTGGGGGGGAGCACTGAGCGAAGATGCTGACTGAGCACTTACCAGCTGAACCTGAGCCTCAAGGAACGAACCTAAACATCTTCTGAAATGAGCACAGGACTGTTGTTGAGTTCTCAGTTGAACGTGACTGAGTCAGGGAACTCAAGTTCTCAGTTGAACGTGACTGAGTCAGGGAACTCAAGTTCTCAGTTGAACGTGACTGAGTCAGGGAACTCAAGTTCTCAGTTGAACGTGACTGAGTCAGGGAACTCAAGTTCTCAGTTGAACATGACTGAGTGAGTCAGGGAACTCAAGTTCTCAGTTGAACGTGACTGAGTCAGGGAACTCAAGTTCTCAGTTGAACGTGACTGAGTGAGTCAGGGAACTCAAGCTCTCAGTTGAACGTAACTGAGTCAGGGAACTCAAGTTCTCAGTTGAACGTGACTGAGTCAGGGAACTCAGCTTTGTATGAGTGAACGGATAGATCATTTTGCTTCCGAGTGAGCATTAACTGAGCGCGGTGAACACTGGAGCATTTGAGCGTGAGAGCTAACAGAGCAGGTGAGCAGTGGCTGGGCAGTGAGCGTTGAGAGCAGTGACCGAGCGAGCTATGAGCGTGAGGGGTTCGCCCGCCGTGGAGCCGAGAAGGCCCTGCCCCCCACCCCAACGCTCCCTCCATATGCTCGCTCAACTTTAGCCCACTTTCAGACGCAACAGGTATTGATCTTATAGGCTAGCTGGCAACTGTGATTACCAGTCAGTTTCTGTATTCTTTAAAGGTGTTGTCATAAGGGGGGCCCCCCTCCTTCCCTACCCTCCTCCCATGACCAGCTCAGAGCTCATTAAACATGAGCGTAGATCACAGCCGGGTGGTGGGTTTTTCATGGAGGATTATGCATAATTTTTCATGAGCGTTCATTCACTGGACGTGAGTTGCACACCGCCAGGTTATCGTCATGGATCATAATGTATAAACCGTGACTGACTGCACATTGCACGTCACGTCTCCTTAATTGTGTGTGTGTGTGTGTGTGTGTGTGTGTGCAGTTATCGGGGCCATGGTTGATAATAGGGTGTCTGTACAATGTTTATAAATTGGTTTTCTTCGATACTTAGGGAGCTGTGGTTTATGTGCATTATATGTGACAGCTAGAGAGTGAGTGTGAACGAATGTGGCCTTTGTTGTCTTTTCCTAGCGCTACCTCGCGCGCGTGCGGGGGGAGGGGATTGTCATTTTTATGTGTGTTGGAGTGGCGACGGAATGAATAAAGGCAGCAAGTATGAATTATGTACATGTGTGTGAATGGATATGTCTGTGTATGTATATATATGAATAGGTTGAAATGTATAGGTATGTATATGTGCATGTGTGGACGTGTGTGTATATACATGTGTATGTGGGTGGGTTGGGCCATTTTTTCGTCTGTTCCCTTGCGCTACCTCGCTAACGCGAGAGACAGCGACTAAGTATAATAGTAATATGTATGTATATATATATATATATATATATATATATATATATATATATATATATATATATATATATAT
>NC_092230.1:21489868-21494868 GCF_036320965.1 Panulirus ornatus | reverse complement strand
TTTCTTACATCAGAAATTTTGATACAGTCATCAGAGTAATTAAAAGTATATAAAAGATTTAGTTTAGGATGCAGAAATGGCGAAATGGGTTGATAAGATTTAACTGACTGATGGAATCTGCAACATTTTGCATAGCTGAATAATATCCGTTTTCTGTTGCCCTGGATCGCTGGACCTTTCAAGGGGGCGTGAGGGGAGGCGAGGATGTTCCTTGATTCCTCGAGCTTGACCGTATTGCTCTGAGGGGTATCGTGGTCTGGCCTCTTGACTTGGCGGCCCTTCCCCCGATAGGGGTCGAGGCAAAAAGGGTCACGCGCGCTGTCGTCGTGCTCAAGCGTCGTCGACACCGAACTGGTTGACGGGGGTTGTTGTTGCGTCGTTTTTGCTCGTGTTGTAGTGACTCAAAGGGGGGTATGTTTGTTACTCGAGGGTCGTACCCCAGTTCTTCGAGTGTCATCCCGACGTTCCTCGAGGGTCGTGCCCCAGTTCCTCGAGGGTCGTATCGTCGTCGCTCGAAGGGTCGTACCGCTGATCCTCAAGGGATGGTATCCTTGCGAGAAGGACAGCTATTTGTTTTCCTTTCTTCTTTCCTTCCTTCCTTCCTTCCTTCCTTCCTTCCTTCCTTCCTTCCTTCCTTCCTTCTTTCCTCCTTCCTTCCTTCCTTCCTTCCCGTCCAGGCAGATCACCCTCCTGTCATTTTAGTCATCATGTGAATCCAGGCTGGTCTGATGACCCTGTCCACAACTATAACTCCCAGTGAACATAAACATGCAGTTAATCAGAACGTGTAACTATCCACAGGTAAACACGTATATCATTGTGTATAAACAATTTCACCCTCGGTGGTCGAGTGGTTACGGCAGCCGCTTCACCGCTCTCGGTAACCAGGGTTCAACTCCCGGGCGCGCGGTGGTCAAATTGTTTACGTAACATGCTGTGTTTCCCTCCCCATGGGTGGTAGAGGCAGGGGCCTCTCTCTCTTTCTCTCTCTCTCTCTATCTATCTATCTATCTATCTATTTATCTATCTCTAGTAAGTCGTTTAGTCTGTTTTATGGCGATTACGGGGCGATGTGTGCCTTGCCACCCGCATTAAGATGCATGAATATATATATATATATATATATATATATATATATATATATATATATATATATATATATATATATATATATATATATATCTTTCTCCTGATGATTACGCTCAGTTATCATGGACAGAATTCATGCTGCTGATGAAAGTTATTATCTTCCTTTGATTGAGATAGTAGGACACTTTGATTGCCCTCCTGACGGTGGTTTGGAACTGCAGACACGTCTGCGCCTGCTGCAGTAGCAAGTCGTGTGGTACCTACAGATGTAGGGTAAGGTTAGGTGTTACCCACCCAGGACCACAGCCATATACGTTCACACATACCGTCAACAGACGCACCCGAACTTCACCATCCACGCTGCCCACGTCACCATCCACACCCCACATGTCACCATCCATACTTGTACATCACCATCCACACCTACACGTCATCATCCACACTAACACATGACCATCCACACTCCACATGTCACCATCCACACACACACACACACCCACACACGTCACTGTCTTCACCTCGCACGTCACCCACACTCCGCCTTACTAGTCACATGCCCCTAGCCCCCACGTCACTGTCCGCATACATCCGACCATTCCTACCCACAGCCACGCGTCTTGCACCAACACCCGCCTCGCCTCCAGTCCAGCCACGTCTCCACGTCTGCCGCTAACGTCCTCCATCTTCCCCTCCACTCCACCCCCCTGCTGTAGAATCGCTCCCCCCTCCCCCTGCACGTCACTTGCCAACCGTTCATCATAACCTAACCACATCAGCCCAGGAGGGCTGGGAGGGAGAGGGCACCAAGCAATCCCCCTCCCCTTCAGTGGTGTAGTCACCCCCCCCTCCCGTCCCTCCCCCTCCCCCCTCCCCCGCGCCAACGCCTCAGACGCCAGCCATCTGGTCGGCTTACCAATTTGCGTACACCATCAATGTCGTCCTGACGGACATCTTGTTGTACGACTATATTCGCCACTCAGTTAGAGGGGGAGCGATTCAAGTAGACAGGAAATTGCCTTTTAGCGTTAGGTATGAATTTATTAAGTGGGACCCGAAGGTAAATTATTGGCTGTAGCGTTACCCATCTTGAAGGGAGAGGGAGAGAGAGAGGGAGTGTGTGTGTGTGTGTGAGAGGGGGATTTTCTGCCGCCGATCTTGAGGTCGTGAGTCGGTGCTTCATGTATATACATGACAGGTGGTGATGGTTGCCCGATTCGCATGCCTGATTCATGCGCTCTCTTCTGATCACTCCCCACTCACGGAGTCTCTGACGGGTGTGTGTGTGTGTGTGTGTGTGTGTGTGTGTGTTTACCTGATGGAAATGCCTTCACATGCCTTCCGTGAGGAAAGGATTTCCCACCGTAGGGAGATCGTGTGGTGGTCATACAGTAAAGAGGAATGAATGAATCACCTGATCCAGCGGAGCTCTGAGACTGTGGAATCTTTACATTCGTCCACGTCGCTTCCACACCACATTTTCAGCCACCAGCAGGAAGTGGCCCTAAGACCTCCCCACAGTTATGCCTTTCTGAAGATTGTAAAATATCCTTTTGTGCCTCTCATGAAAAGCACGGAATCTTCTTAACCACCAGCACAAAAGGCATGAAAATTCCCCTCCTCCTCTTCCCTTCCCCCCTTCTCCCATCCTTTTTTTCACACCGGCACAGAAGAGCTTAAAAACCCCTTCCCTCCCGACTCTCGCTTCGTCGACGTACACAAGGTAAGCTTCTGAGACCCGGCGGTAATGTGAGCGTAGCAGCTCGTGCTCATTAAGAGGTTTTGTGAGAGCTTGTGTGTGTGTGTGTGTGTGTGTGTGTGTGTGTGTGTGTGTGTGTGTGTGAGGCGAGCGGCATCAGTTGCCTCCGTGCTTGCCTGGATGCTAGCAAGGGGGAAGGGGACGCCCCTTCCAAACATGGCTGGGGAAATAGGCAGTGGCTCTTCGGCTCCTGCGGAGGAGGGTGAGGTGTTTTACGTCACCCCTTCACGATGGGGGAAGGTTGGAGGGGGGGGGGCATCGCCTCCTTCAGGAGCGAGATGATCAATGTCAGGTCTCTCTCTCTCTCTCTCTCTCTCTCTCTCTCTCTCTCTCTCTCTCTCTCTCTCTCTCTCTCTCTCTCTCTCTCTCTCTCTCTTTCTCTCTCTCTCTCTCAGCCTCTTTTACCCTCCCTATTTAGCGCCGCCTCCCACACGCCTGCCTCCCGCCTCCTCCCTAGTACAGCCCACGCACTTTCCACCACCTATATCTCTCCCTGTCCCTCATCCATCTCTCTTCTCTCCCCCAACGCACCCACTCACCCCACCCCGTTTCACCCCCCTCCCCCTCATAGTCCTGACGTTCCCCCCCCCCCTCACACCTCACAGCCGTACCCTCCTGGCATCGGGGTGACACGTTGTTGTTGTTGTTGTTCATGAGGTTACCCCCCCCCCCCCCCCCAGTGTTGTGTTTTTGCCTCCCCCCCACAGCTCCCCCACCGGTCTCGTCAGAACACTTCGTTGAATTCGTCTAATATTAGACCGTCGGATGTCGGCGTGATGTACAGTGTACCGTGACGCCTCACCTGTCGTGGTGGGAGACGCTCGCGACCTCCAGTTGGTCTTCCTGTTTCCCCGTATTGACCTACCCGCCTTTTAGATCATCTTGGGTACGATTGGACGACCCTTGGGCTTGATGGGACGACCCCTCGAGTACCATTTTACGACGCTTGGGCAGGATGGGACGACCCAGGGTGTGTTGTTGTACGATGGGCATGATGACACGACCCTTAGATATTATGGTACGACCCTTGGGTATGGTGGTATTGGTACGATGGTACGATCCTTGGAAGGGTCGTACCGTTCTGCCCAAGAGTTTTCAACCATCATCTTGAGATACTTACTTCCCGTCGTATTGACCTCAACGCCACTGTCTCATACCACTAATCCACAGTCACAAACCTCATCCCACACGATCAAACTCGGCTCTGCCATCCCAACCCATCGTCCATATCCCATGTCGTGTTTTCCACTCTTCTCGCGTCACCATACCACACTTTGACCTGATTCGTCTCCAAGAGAGTAGTAAAGATGTCTGAAGTGTACCTTCGTGTCTAGGGGGCCATAGTCTTGAAGTTCATCTTTGCGACGTAGACTTTACGTCAATGTCTTTAGTTTGACCTTCCTCCCACCTCACCACCCTCCCAAAATTCATCCCACCATTTTTACATGCTGTACCTCTGTCTCAGATTTATCCCGTCACTCTTTTAAAGCAGTTTAACTTCATAACCTCAGATGGGAGTCTGGGTGTCTTAGTCGTTGAAATTGATGTATATTTATATGTTACATGGCTTAGAATACATGCGGATACTTTGTGCTGTGTGTGTGTGTGTGTGTGTGTGTGTGTGTGTGTACCGCCTTGCCTCAGAGAGGGATTTCCATATTTTATCGTCGTTTTCTGTTCGTCTGTCTCATATTTCACCGTCTCACACTTTGTAGTATTACGGCCTTTGTTCAACGGCCTTTCATATTCTCACCCGACAAGCACTCGAAGTTCTTGTATATTTCATATTCCTGAACGTCTGAAAATGTCCTGAAAGTTTATTTCCCCATCTTCGACATGAAAGATTGATTTGGAGCTGAATTGCAGCAAGTCTCACTTTCACAGAATTCTACCTCAATATCCAGAAAAAAAAAAAATTAGTTTCCTTATGTCTACTGTTATTTCAACCCTACACACGACTTGCCTCAACCTTTGTGTTGATATCAAAGACTTGTGTCTACGCTCACTACTCAATCTGTGGCCAGACTGATGTATTTTTCCCCCCTTCCTGCCCTAAGTTTAGAATTACTTGTTTTTGTCGAGTATGCCATCATTCCCTGGCAACCTTTTTACTGTCTTCGTGTAAACTTGACGTTCCTCTATTTTCAGTGGTTTA
>NC_092230.1:21362368-21484868 GCF_036320965.1 Panulirus ornatus | reverse complement strand
TACGGGTCCTAGAGCGTAAACACGGGTCCTAGAGCGTAAACACGGGTCCTAGAGCGTCAACACGGGTCCTAGAGCGTCAACACGGGTCCTAGAGCGACAACACGGGTCCTTTGAGCGACAACACGGGTCCTAGAGCGTCAACACGGGTCCTAGAGCATTAACACGGGTCCTAGAGCGTCAGCACGGGTCCTAGAGCGTTAACACGGGTCCTAGAGCGTCAACACGGGTCCTAGAGCGACAACACAGGTCCTAGAGCGTCAACACGGGTCCTGGAGCGTCAACACGGGTACTTCAACGGTTCCCCAGAAGGATCAGCTGGGGTACTTTAGCGGAATCGCCAGAAGGACAGAGAGCGTGTGTACTCTGCTCCAGCGGCGCCTCAAGAAAGACAAGCCGGGTACTTTAGCGGACTCAAAACTGCATAAATATAATGGTCTCAGAAAAAAGAGAAGATAAAGTTTTCCCAGAATGAAGCCGTTTTCTGCCGTGCTTGACGAGTTTATGTTTCTAAGAAATGCTTATCAGATGGAGGACAGCAGCAACGACTGTATGTAGGACAGATGTCGTTGCATTTACGGGACAGTTGAAGTAAATTCTTGTAGCACAGATGTAGCTACATTTACTGGACATCTGCAGCGACCTCGTATAGTACAGAAGTAGCTACACTTACTGGACATCTGCATCGACCTCGTATAATACAAATGTAGCTATGATTTACTGCACAGATGGAGCGTCTTCTTGTAGCACAGATGTAGCTACTTTTACTGGGCAGCTTCAGTGTCCTCTTGTCGAACCGCTATAGCTACATTTGCTGGATAGTCTGTGCAACGATCTCTTATTGGGCAGATGTAGCTACATCTACTGGATAGCTACAGCGACATCTTGTCAGACAGATGTATCTACATTTACTGGACAGTTGTAGCGACGTCTTGTCGTACAGAGCTAGCTACGTTTACTGAGAAGCTGGAGCGACATTATGTAACATTGAATAAACTCAAGCTGAGGCGTGTGTTGCTAGGAGGCGAGGCTTCCAGAGGCCTTGCTGGAGGTGGTCCTGTCCTGAATGTGGATGACTCAGTCCTTAGCTTGTTGGGGATGAGTCATTTCTTAGCTTGTTGGGGATGAGTCAGTCCTTAGCTTGTTGGGGATGAGTCAGTCCTTAGCTTGTTGGGGATGAGTCAGTCCTTAGCTTGTTGGGGATGAGTCTAGTTCTTGTTGGAGATGACTCAGTGTTTAGCTTGTTGGGGATAAGTCATTTCTTAGCTTGTTGGGGATGAGTCAGTCTTTAGCTTGTTGGGGATGAGTCTAGTTCTTGTTGGAGATGACTCAGTCCTAAGCTTGTTGGGGATGAGTCATTTCTTAGCTTGTTGGGGGATGAGTTTAGTTCTTGTTGGAGATGACTCAGTGTTTAGCTTGTTGGGGATGTGTCATTCCATAGCTTGTTGGGGATGTGTCATTCCTTAGCTTGTTAGGGGAGGAGTCATTCCTTAGCTTGTTAGGGGAGGAGTCATTCCTTAGCTTGTTGGGGAGGAGTCATTCCTTGGACTGTTGAGGATTATTTCTTGTTCGTGATGACTCAGTCTTTAGCTTGTTAGGAATGACTTAGTCTTTAGATTGTTGGGGATGAGTCAGTCCTTAGCTTGTTGGTGTAAGTGAGGTTGACTCTGTCGTTCACAGACCACGGCCAGAGGTCTGTGAATGGATCTAAAGCAGAATAAAGGGAGATGAAATAAACCAGACGGATAAAGCAGCTTAAACTTCCACAGGAGGAGACCTAACCACAGCGGACGGGATGGCATGAACCACGACCACAGATAGAAACGTTGAATCATACGCCGACGTTCACGGGATGAGAAAGAGACACAGACTACCAAGAGACAAGGACGGCACGGGTAACTGAGGGACTCTCAGATTTCATTATTGATTTAACAAGAGTTCGCTTGAGGCGAAAACCCCCTCCTCCCGTTGATTGACCGAGCCGTTAACGGAGCGGTGGCCGCCCCGTTGTCAGAGACAAGCTTTTAACTGGCCGTAGCAAAACTGTTTTCCATTATTAGATTAGTGTCACTTTGTAACTCTTGTAACTCGTCTTCAATTTTACTTCAGTCACCTCACTTCAGGAGTGGGAAGCTGGGGGTCATTTCATCCTCTGTTAGGTCTTCCCTGCCTGTGCGTGGGGCGCTGTGTCTGTCATCAAACAAAGGACGTGTATGTTGATGATCGCGAGGGACATGTCTTACCGTCCCTGATTATGTGGTGGTTCTCACGACACTCGTTCAAGCTGCTCTTAAATCTCTGGTGACTGTTTGCTCAGTTCTGGATGGTAGACTCTGCATCCTTCCCCAATGCCCGCATTTATCTTTCTTCAGCCAGCTCAAACATTTTCTAACGTGTTTATATTAATATTTTCCCCAATACTGTATGCCAGTCTTGCCATACATGCAACGTTTCGTCGCGTAGTATCCACAGACTTTGTTCATTCCACGGAATTATAGTGCTTAACTGCGTCGTGTCTCACCCACTCCGTGTGTATGGTCAAGCCTGAGAGAGTTTCCTGGCTTGCGCTTTCTTCCTCCCCAACTCCTTCCATACCTAAGTCAGCGTCATGGTCCCACCATCTGCTCTCACATCAGTGCTAGAAGTGTCCTGGCCTCCTCCACCTCCTCCCTCTCCGTCCATACCAGAGTCCGTGTCCCTGTCTCTCTCTGTAAACATAAACGTTTATGCTTGTCGTTTCTTGGCTTCCACTTACTCCCTCTCCTTACATGCCCTCCTCTCCTTCTCTGCCACTTTCCACCGTGGACTCTCCCTCTGTAGCTGTGTCAATATCTACTCGGTTTACTAGATCACTCTCCACATTCTCTAGTTCTAAATTTTTATTTGGACTTACGATGGGAGTGTCGTGTTTTTTCTCCCACTCGATGAAGAGCGAGGATAGTGCCATCTTTTTTTTTTTTGAAAACTTTTCCTCGTCTGCTTTAAATTTCCCATTTGATATTTCCAGAAGCAATGAAATGCGTGTCTGCCGTACGTAAACACCACATACCGTGTGGCCTGTAATGGAGGAGTTGAACTTGCAGACGTAAGCAACCGTGTTCTGAGAACGACAGACTTGATAGTCATTACAGAGATTCTCCGCTGGAATATACAAGAGCCACATAGAGTACTGCACCGACTGTAGCCTGCACCAGGGACGGGGCCATGAATGTCTTGTGAGGGTGATGACCATCCGGTGGTGGCCAGTGTTAGAGACGTGGTCATCGTCACACCAGATGGGTGTGTACACCACCCTCCAGGAGAAGAATGACTGGACCGGGTCGTTCTTCCAGACTTCTGGACCCGGACCAGTCCACGTGCCGCAGCTGGCCTGGCTGGCTGGCTGGCTTGCTTGACGGCTGCCGAAAAAAGAAAGAAGGAAAAAGAAAACTCCTTGAGACCAGCTGGTCGTGAGGGAAGTTTGGCCCAAGGGTCGAGCTGTAGAGTAACACAGACCACTCGGGCCATCTAAATTAGGTCTCTCTCTCTCTCTCTCTCTCTCTCTCTCTCTCTCTCTCTCTCTCTCTCTCTCTCTCTCTCTCTCTCTCTCTCTCTCTCTCTCTCTCTCTCTCTCTCTCTGTAGGAGAGAGAATAATGTTTTTGCTCTGTATTTTATATATATATATATATATATATATATATATATATATATATATATATATATATATATATATATATATATATCTTTTTTCTTTCTTTCAAACTATTCGCCATTTCCCGCATTAGCGAGGTAGCGTTAAGAACAGAGGACTGGGCCTTTGAGGGAATATATATATATATATATATATATATATATATATATATATATATATATATATATATATATATATATATATTTCTTTTCTTTCTTTCATACTGTGAGCACCCTAACCCTGGCCTCTGACCTAACCCTTGCGGATCAGGTCAGAAACCACTGGTGTTCAGGGTGTAGAGAAGATAGGTCATCTGTCGAGGGCGAGGTGAATCTAGGTTTATCGAGGGTGAAGATGCGTTTTGTCGAGGGTTATGTCAAGGTTTTGTCTCCCTCCGTGACGAAGACGATGGTGAGCGATAGTGCGGAGGGAGACCAAGTGCGCTCGCTCCCGAATATTGGCGTTTCTTGTTCCATGAATTGTTTTTCCTCCACACACGTGTACGTTGGTGTCCCCAGCGCAGAATGTGGCGTCTCCTCCACTGTGTGAGGGAGCTGGTGTGTGTGCGTGTGGTGTAAGAAAGAGAAAGGCAGAGAGATAGGGGGAGGGGGTGTATGTGTGTGTGTGTGTGTTTGTGAGAGAGAGAGAGAGTGAGTTTGAGGGTAGGGTATACATACGCGTGTGTGTGTGTGTGTGTGTGTGTGTGTGTGTGTGTGTGTGTGTGTCAGAGACGGGTGTATGTGTAACGTTGTGTTTCGGGATTATGAGGCACCTTCACACAGTAACACCATCACCAGCAGTCATGACTGAGGTCAGTTTATACATCTTGTGTCCACATCCCTGGCTTTGTTCAGCGCGTTGATTGTCGTCCGGCCAACTGCGGGGTGTTGTCGCTTCATGTACCCAGGATGTTTGACGTGTGTGTTGTCACGACTGTTCTCGTATTTACCCCCCTCAGTTTTGAACAGGATTAATCTGTGGTTCTCTACCCTCCCGTGGGACGGAGGTGTTGGTTCCCTCCGCTTTTGATATCTTGGGTTTTGTAAACTTGTTTGACTCGGATGATGGTGGTCGTGGATATGGGTTTGTTTGCTTCCATGATTCAAGGCTGGTTTTTTTTTTGTGTGTTTTGGGATGAGGATGAGAATGCGCGGCGCATCCAAAAATGAAGCTGCAACTCTCTCTCTCTCTCTCTCTCTCTCTCTCTCTCTCTCTCTCTCTCTCTCTCTCTCTCTCTCTCTCTCTCTCTCTCTCTCTCTCTCTCTCTGGGCCTTTAAGCACCGCCGGTATCCGAAGTAACTTCCTTATTCATCAGTTAAGAGCCAATCACGAGCAAGAACTAGGTTTGTGAAGCGCCTTCCATGTTACTGTCATGGTGGCTGGATCTGGCCAGACGAACACCGCTCTGGAATTAAAACTACCGTCGCGAATCACGTCTTACGCTGAATTAATTTTCTCTTTTTCGGCTGGTTTGTTGTGGAATAAGGTAGTGCACATACTGACACACGTGCACGAACACACTTGTTTGTTTCCCAGTTGATTGCGAATCAGTTTGTATCAGGACACTTCTGATTAAACTGAATTTTATTGGTTAGACTGTTCACGTCGTCAGCCGTTCTTAGTTTTTCGTTTATAACAAATCGGGTCTTGTGTTTATGATATTATATTTTCCAGCGTTACTACGTCTCGTTCAGGTTGATTATGTGTGCAATCACTGGATTACTTCCAGTCCTTTTTGCCCCACCTTAAATCACCCGGTAAATTACTTGGCTACTGCGCGTCATGCCAGTTCCAAATGAGGGTTTATTTTTGCTATCCCTTCGCCTCTAATTAGCCTTCCTCCCCTGTCCAGCACCACCACATGAGGTTTGTTCCACGTAGCTGCTTCCGTGCCGATCACAGGTTGGTTTGATTTAGTTGACTGAAAGTAATGTAGGTGTTGTGTAAGTATCTCCAAAGACATGGCCTCTTGATATATATATATTCACACTTCTGTTGATGTATGGGATGAATTCGACTTCTTGGTAAAGGCATCGTGTCTCTTCAGTTCCAGGCGCCAAAGATAAGATGTCATTTGCCGTCAAGTTCCAGGCTCCAAGGCAGGTTGTCCTGTGTCCTCAGGTCCAGGCTCCGAGGCAGGTTGCCCTGTGTCTTCAGTTCCAGGCTCCAATGGAAAATTGTCATGAGTCATCAGTTCCAGGCACCGAGGCAGTGTCGTGTGTCTTCAGTTCCATGCGCCAAGGATGAGATGTCATTTGCCGTCAGTTCCAGGCTCCGAGGCAGGTTGTCTTGTGTCTTCACTTCCAGTCACCAGTGGAAAGTTGACATGAGTCATCAGTTCCAGGCACCGAGGCAAAGTGTCGTGTGTCTTCAGTTTCAGACATTAAAGCTTCGTGTCATGTGACATCCGTGATGGTATGATTCACCGTACCACATGATATGTGTCACACGCTCTCCTGATTTTTTTTTTTTCTCACTGGCGTTGGTGCCCTTGCTCTCCTTTCATTGCCCTTGCTGATGTTCCCATTGCCATCCACAGGAGGCGTGGGTGTTGAGCTTCGTCCAGAGCAGGAGGGATGAGGATTATTCTTTGACCCTTTATACTTATGTTCTTATTATATCTGACGACTACACCTGGTGGCTTCACTGTCCTCCTTGTCCATAGCAATTCCACCCTAGTACTTAGTGACCATGCCTCATCCTTGGCAACTCCACCTGGGACTTGGTGTCGACCGCACCTCAAGTACTTGGCAACTCTGTCCGAAACTTAGTGACCACACCTTGTACTTAGTGACCACACCTTGTACTTGGTGACCACACCTTGTACTTGGTGTGACCACACCTTGTACTTGGTGTGACCACACCTTGTACTTGGCGACCACACCTTGTACTTGGTGACCACACCTTGTACTTGGTGACCACACCTTGCACTAGTGACCACACCTTGTACTTGGTGACCACACCTTGTACTTGGTGACCACACCTTGTACTTGGTGACCACACCTTGCACTAGTGACCACACCTTGTACTTGGTGACCACACCTTGTACTTGGTGTGACCACACCTTGTACTTGGTGACCACACCTTGTACTTGGTGACCACACCTTGTACTTAGTGACCACACCTTGTACTTGGTGACCACACCTTGTACTTGGTGTGACCACACCTTGTACTTGGCGACCACACCTTGTACTTGGTGACCACACCTTGTACTTGGTGACCACACCTTGTACTTGGTGACCACACCTTGCACTTGGTGACCACACCTTGTACTTGGTGACCACACCTTGTACTTGGTGTGACCACACCTTGTACTTGGTGACCACACCTTGTACTTGGTGACCACACCTTGTACTTGGTGACCACACCTTGTACTTGGTGACCACACCTTGTACTTGGTGACCACACCTTGTACTAGTGACCACACCTTGTACTTGGTGAGTACACTTTTGTACCTGGTGGATATCTCGTCGAGTCTTCGGGGATTTTCTATCCCCACAACCCGGGCTGGGCCCAGGTTGCTGGATTGGGGTCGTTGATCGACCAAGCTGTTGGATGCCGCAGTCCTCAGGCCTACAAAGCCCCCACAGCCTGGCTGGTCTGTTACACTTTGTAGGTACTCATCCAGTGCACTCATGAACTTCTCTACCGTACATCCCATGCTGTTTCTGATGGTAGATGGCAAAGTGTTGAAGAGCATTGGTGCCTACGCCTTATACATGGTGACTAGACCTTGTACCGATAATTACACATTGTACCTAGTGACTAGGCCTTGTACTTTGTGAATGCACCTTGTACCTTGTGTCTACACCCTGTACCTGGTGATGGCACCTTTTTACTTATGACTACACCTTACTCCAGGTGGTGACACCTTCTACCTGGTAACTACGCGATATACATGGTGACTACACTTGGCAGTCAGTAGCCGCCCGCCCGCCCACCCAAGCCTCACATGTGATCTGGATGACGCGCGGTGTAGTAAACCTCTGACCCTGGTCTTCCGCCCCTCAGACCTGGTTTTGTTTCCCCAATCGTGACCTATTCCCCCCCCCCCCCACCACCACCACCACCACCACCACTCCTCCTCAAGACCTGGCCTTGTTCCCAGACCTCAACTTGGCTCCGTTTACCTGGCTTTGCTGCTCTCAGACCTGGTCTTGCCCCCTCAGACTCAACCTTGCCCTCCAGACCTGGCCATGTGTCCGACCTGACCTTAGCCCCTGGGACTGGCCTTGACCCCATACCTATTCTTGACCCCGGGCTTGGCCTTGACACGCGACATGGCCTTTTCCCTCAAGGCTTAGCCTTAACACACACACACACACACACACACACACACACACACACACACACACCGACTTGGCTTGGCCTCCGAAGTCGTGATCTTGTCCCTCACAACAGAGACGAAGCCGTTGCCCAGATTAAGATATGGCCTGGAGGCACAGGGTTGCGTTGTGTTTAAGGAGATGCGAGACCATTGGATTAAATGCTGGGCTAGTGATTGTATACGGGGAATTTTACTTGGACATAGGAGGATCGTGTGATTAGCTAAAGTGCTATTCAATTAAATGCAGGGTCGTTCGTGCTACTGGCAGTAGGTTAGCCTTGGAGTGCCTGGAAGAAAGGGAAGATAGAGAGAGAGAGAGAGAGAGAGAGAGAGAGAGAGAGAGAGAGAGAGAGAGAGAGAGAGAGAGAGAGAGAGAGGCTCTTTCACGTGGCATATGAATGATACTGTTAACCCTCATGACACAAGTGGTGGGCAGGATGTGAAGTTTCCTCACCACGTATTTAAAAAGAAAAAAAGAAGATTTCATTTCACGATATTTGATCAGGAAGGCGAATGAATAAAGGACTCCCTTGAAACCCCCCCTCGTCTGCTTGAGTATGTAAAATGCAGTTTGGGGGTTCTGTGTTGAATGACCTCGTTTGCTGGGGGGGGAAGGGGATCGTGTATCATATGTCGTAGTGAGGATTCCTTTTGATTTATTTTGACCTGTGAGTAGAATGCTGTCACCACGGGGTGATGATAGGGCGTGGAGGAGAAAGTTGTTAGTGGTAATATGCTGTTGCTGTGACACAGGTGTGTGTCTGTGTGTGTGTGTGTGTGTGTGTGTGTGTGTGTGTGTGTGAAGCCAGACATCTGTTGCCAGCACGTGGCCAGAGGGGACTAGGCCTTTAGCTATTGGTCTATAATGTTGAGAGTTGATTTCGTCATTCCTGTGGTTAGAATTATTCAACATAGTCTCTAGAGAGGCAGATCAAATACCTGGGGCGTGTAGCAGTTGGTCCCTGACGTCATATCTGTGGTTTGAATCGTTCAATTTAGTTTGTCGAGGCTGGTCAAGGACCCGAGGCGTCTAACAGTTGATCTGAAATATACAGTGAAATTGATAAATCAATAACGGTTTATTGGATTTAGGAAGCCATTTGGCTGAAAATACGGTATTGATGTATTACAGAGAGTACAAAACGGAGATGTTGTGGTCGTAACTGGTTCACTCATCATACAGGAGCTTACTGTAATATCAGGGTGAGCAGGACACTTTCACACTTTGAATAAGCACATGGGTAGGTGCATCAAGACAGAGAGAGGGACGGCAGACGCACAGGGATGTTTAGAGAGTAACTAGTATCATTATGAACTTGACTGAACATTAAGTGATGGATAGGTACAGTGATAATACAGCAGTGGTACAGTAGTTGACATACCACGTAGCCTGAATAAGAGAGAAGTGAGCTGTTCTCTTGCATAGCCATGCACTTGTTCATGGACTGCTCATTATAAGGTTCAGAGTGACTGTCCCTAAATCCGCATGTACGAGCTTTAATTGCAACAAGTCAATTATGTTGACGACCGGCGTTCCGTGGTGGAGAGGCGTTGAGGGGGGGGAGGTCTCTGTGACGAGAGTTTGTCAACAGTTTATTGCAAAACTGCCATGAGAGCTGCCGGTGTTGGTCGGAGAGGGTGGACAGGTTCAACGAGATGAGGGCCTCTTGGTTGGAAACTTAAGAAGGGGCAAGGATTAATCTCTCTAGCTGGTCCCTTTGTGTAGATGTTAGTGAGGAGGACCAAACTAGGAGGCGTAACTGAGCTTACGTAGAATGATGTGATAGACATTTTTAAGCTCCGTTGGTGGAACGCTTAGTGATTTCGGTCGGCTGAGAAGGTACAGATAGTATGAGGTAAATTTGATGATAGTGCTGCTGTAACTCTTCCAGTTTAAACAGTCGTCCATAGTGACACCGAAAAAGTTTAAAGTCTCTATGCAAAGGATGGCAGAGCCTAGTTTGATATCATGGAACAGGATCTTGTCTACTCCTAAGTTGATGGAATCGTCAGTGTTTGTGTGGTCGACGGTGAAGTCGTTGGCCGCAGTCCACTGCTGAGTGTTGTTGGTGATGTGCTGAAGAACAGTGAAGTCAGGAGTGTTGTTGTTGATAGTGATGCTAAAAGGTGGAGTCGTCTACGTAATTCCTTCGGTGGTCTGTGTCCTTCAAGACGTCACTGATGAGCATGAGGAAGCAGAGCGGGCGGACACATCTGGGCGACTTGTGGTCAACCTCCTGTTGTGGGTGGTGATGCCGATGTGACTCCCCGAAAGCGGACGGTTTAGGTAGTCCGTAGTCACGACGATGTTGTGGTTTACCAGAGTCTAAAGCCTTAATGAAGTCTACGAAGGTGAGCGCCACCGAGGCCTTGCACTTCTCCAAGTTGCTGTTAATGAAGTCTGGGAGGCAGACAGGGCAGTGTGAGTGGTGGAGGAAGACTTCATGTTTCCAAACTGCTGAAGTTCTACTGAATCAGCAGTGTCAGCATAGGACCAGTCAAACGCAAAGCTTTAGCAAATTAGACTGGGGATTGGAGTGATTGCAATACGTCGTAAGCTATTAAGAGTTAACTCTGGGTTGGTGGATTGGGTAGTTGAGTGACATGTCTTCCAGGCTTTGGGGCATTTTAGAAAGTTTGAGTGAAGTATTATGTATGGCGATTAGTGATGTAGTTAATTCATGGGAGAATTACTTGAATAGTTTCTCTGGAATATTCATGACTTTGGTTAAGCATTTGTAAGGCGCTTAACTACTTGATATTCTTCTACTGTGTTCGGGGGGGAAATGGAGTTGGAATGTATGCTGGGAGGAAGCTGATGTCGAGTTGGGTTAATCGCTGGCAAATTGGTTGGCTGTTTGTTTGGTCTGCAGATACCTCATTGCTGTGTTGGTCTCCACAAGGGAAGATCTTACCTTCGCTTGTTAGAGCCAGGTTGTTATGTACTCTGTTATTACACACACACACACACACACACACACACACACACACACACACACACCCGACTCATGTTGGCCAGGTTTAATTGCTGAGCCTTGTTTGGATAACAGGCCTTCGTCGCGGCTCGTGCTACGCGTCGCAAACTGTTGCGATGTTGCTTGTAGAGATCGTTGGTACGACGGTTGAACGCTTGCTTTTGCTGTTGCGTAAGCCGCTTGAGGTCGACATTCCTGTCTCGAGAATTATCTGAATTAGTGTCTACGGTCGGTTCAGCGACGCATGCGCGAGTTGACAACTGTGTACACACTCATGGCTTGAACTAGGATCGTTCTCCTCGCGTAACGATGGTGTTTACAGCCGCGAGGACGTGGGAAGGTCGCAAAGGAAAAGGTCGGTCGGTCAGGTGGTTATCTGGTGGAGGGCAGTAACATTATCGTGTATATATATATATATATATATATATATATATATATATTTTTTTTTTATTATACTTTGTCGCTGTCTCCCGCGTTTGCGAGGTAGCGCAAGGAAACAGACGAAAGAAATGGCCCACCCACCCCCCCCATACACATGTATATACATACGTCCACACACGCAAATATACATACCTACACAGCTTTCCATGGTTTACCCCAGACGCTTCACATGCCCTGATTCAATCCACTGACAGCACGTCAACCCCGGTATACCACATCGCTCCAATTCACTCTATTCCTTGCCCTCCTTTCACCCTCCTGCATGTTCAGGCCCCGATCACACAAAATCTTTTTCACTCCATCTTTCCACCTCCAATTTGGTCTCCCTCTTCTCCTCGTTCCCTCCACCTCCGACACATATATCCTCTTGGTCAATCTTTCCTCACTCATTCTCTCCATGTGCCCAAACCATTTCAAAACACCCTCCTCTGCTCTCTCAACCACGCTCTTTTTATTTCCACACATCTCTCTTACCCTTACGTTACTTACTCGATCAAACCACCTCACACCACACATTGTCCTCAAACATCTCATTTCCAGCACATCCATCCTCCTGCGCACAACTCTATCCATAGCCCACGCCTCGCAACCATACAACATTGTTGGAACCACTATTCCTTCAAACATACCCATTTTTGCTTTCCGAGATAATGTTCTCGACTTCCACACATTCTTCAAGGCTCCCAGAATTTTCGCCCCCTCCCCCACCCTATGATCCACTTCCGCTTCCATGGTTCCATCCGCTGCCAGATCCACTCCCAGATATCTAAAACACTTCACTTCCTCCAGTTTTTCTCCATTCAAACTCACCTCCCAATTGACTTGACCCTCAACCCTACTGTACCTAATAACCTTGCTCTTATTCACATTTACTCTTAACTTTCTTCTTTCACACACTTTACCAAACTCAGTCACCAGCTTCTGCAGCTTCTCACATGAATCAGCCACCAGCGCTGTATCATCAGCGAACAACAACTGACTCACTTCCCAAGCTCTCTCATCCCCAACAGACTTCATACTTGCCCCCTCTTTCCAAAACTCTTGCATTTACCTCCCTAACAACCCCATCCATAAACAAATTAAACAACCATGGAGACATCACACACCCCTGCCGCAAACCTACATTCACTGAGAACCAATCACTTTCCTCTCTTCCTACACGTACACATGCCTTACAACCTCGATAAAAACTTTTCACTGCTTCTAACAACTTGCCTTCCACACCATATATTCTTAATACCTTCCACAGAGCATCTCTATCAACTCTATCATATGCCTTCTCCAGATCCATAAATGCTACATACAAATCCATTTGCTTTTCTAAGTATTTCTCACATACATTCTTCAAAGCAAACACCTGATCCACACATCCTCTACCACTTCTGAAACCACACTGCTCTTCCCCAGTCTGATGCTCTGTACATGCCTTCACCCTCTCAATCAATACCCTCCCATATAATTTACCAGGAATACTCAACAAACTTATACCTCTGTAATTTGAGCACTCACTCTTATATATATATATATATATATATATATATATATATATATATATATATATATATATATATATATATATATATAAATCTTAGCCTAAGCTGGGTACCCATTTTATAGACCAACCCTTAGGGGATGAGACAAACAGCTGGGTTGACTGCAGATCGGCTGCCGCGACCAGGATTCGAACCTATGCGGGCTCGAACCCCGGGCAGCCCTTTTGAATGCGTCGCAGTCAGCACCGCGGAGGTTGCCCGGTAACGTTGTAGCTTAGCACCTCGGAGTTGTGTGAGGGGCGTGAGGGTGGTGGGTTTCAGTAGACGCTGATCACCGCCGGTGTGGTGCAGTGGCCAGCGGTGGCTGTCCCTGGCTCTGTTACGGTGCACAGCGGGTTGCCCAGCTGCACGGCCCGTCTCCTGCCATTGATCCTGGCCCACCAACCGTCATGACCCTGGGCCATACCTGCACTGGAGTCGTGTGTGTGTGTGTGCCTCTCTCTCTCTCTCTCTCTCTCTCTCTCTCTCTCTCTCTCTCTCTCTCTCTCTCTCTCTCTCTCTCTCTCAAACTCTCTGCTTTGCCATCCTTTTTCTCAGCTTTCAAAGGAACGGCATCTTTTTTTTTTTTCTTTCAGTAGCGTTAAGGCCTGACCACCTACCTCCCTTGGACCTTGGGGTCTGTGTAGTTGGGTCTTTATAATCTCTCTCTCTCTCTCTCTCTCTCTCTCTCTCTCTCTCTCTCTCTCTTGCTACTTTTGGACTACTATCCTGTTGATGGTTCGCAACTTTCCCCTGCTTCGCTGTTTCAACCTCACCCGGGCCCCGTAATCCGTCTGGAACAACTCCTGTCCGCAGCGGTGAAGGGATTGCTTTGTATTTTAGTAAGATTAAGAAGTTGAGATTTTGATGGAAGTTGCTCCTAGCGGGGGGGGGGGCGGGGGAGTTTACGCACCGAGGGGAAATTAGAAACAGGTGAGTGAATGAGGGAAGATTCGAGGTGGCAGCAGCCCCTCTCCTTGCCAGGCCCACTTCTGCGTGCAGGGCCAGAGCTGGGTGGTTGTGGGAGGAGGATTGTGGCGCTGCGTTTGCCTCCGCTGAAGCCACAAATTGGTATGCAGAACACAGACGAGTTTTAAATATATGTGACGCTGCTGATGGATATATTGCCGGCCCCGAGACGCTCCTTCTGGCCGGATATTAACATGTTACTGGAAACAGAGTTTTGGGCATTGAAAAATGGTATTGCTGGCAGGAGTTTTAGTGCACTTTATGTGTGTGCTTACACACACACCACACACACACACACACACACACACACACACACACACACACACACGAACCGTACAGGAATTTTAAGTTTCCCTACGGCATCTCGACCTCATGGAAAGCGCTCTGCTTCACCCACTGACTTGCCAACGAAATATGATATTCCAGGTTAGGTCTGAGGACGTACAGAATAGGCAGGTCATACCAGAGGATGTATTGTCTTTTGTTTAGATTGTTGAATATGTTCTTCCGCGAGCTAGTTAGTCGGACCCCCCTCTACTGGATCGTTAGTGGTTCCCTTCATTCAACAGTCAGGTTATCCATCTGATTGGCATACTTATTATCTGCTCCCAGTACCGGATGAGCTACGAAGCCAGCCTTGATCCCCATGTTTACACCGGGAAGCCTGTGTATTTATTTGGACTCACACAGACGTTGCAAGGTCACTCACTAGACTCGACAGTTTTAATAATGGCAGGATCTCTACCACCCGCTGCCTCGTCAACTTCGTATACATTGCCTGTCGCGAGCTAGAAAGACGCAGGTCCTCTGTGGCTGCCAATCTTCATTTGATCCAGTCGACCAGAACAGTTATTGATAACGTCAACATTAGAGCCGCGGAGGAATCTCATCCTTGGCTTGCGTAGACTGCCCTAGCGAGGGGCCCATCTCCATCTTCCAGTTCATTTTAGCTGCGACGTTCCGCAGGGCACAAAGATGGGACCACTGTGTTTCCGCGTCCTCATAAACAGTGTCCTAATGGGCGTCGAAGCATCTTGGAGACTTTAGCCGTTCGAGTTAGCATTGACAACAGCTCTCCAGAGACCAGATCACAACTTTCCAAAACGCCCACCACAACGCAGTCTCCCGAGCTAGACCACCGCCAGTCATGCTCCGCTCCTCATACAAGGCCTCAAGCCCCACCTCCCGGCTGTTCAATCCATCAAGCTTCTAAGCTGTCATTCCAGACGATAATCTAAGCTGGTCGGAAACACATCAGCACTTTCATCAAATCCAGCTGTCGTCGTCTCCACATTCTCGACTGACTCAGGACAATTAGTCTTCCTTTGCCTCAACTCCTCGACAACATCTCCACGATCATCATTCTTGCCAAATCCACTCACGCCCTCTCCGCCTGGTCTTCCTCGCTATCCACCACACAAGACGGACGAGTGGAAAAGGTGCAGAAAAGTGTATCCACGATCATCCTTGGTCCCTCTTACACCACGTCATGATGCACGTAACACGCTGGTCCTCACAACTCTCCCCAACCATCACCTGGACCTCATCTCCACAGTTGAGGAAGAAGCTACTGCATCATCCTCGCCACAGTCACCTCCTGCCACGAGACCCCCCTCGTCCCCGAGTTGCCGTTCGACACCACCACAAAACTGAGCTCGTCCATGCTCGTTCACCTCGCCACGAGCGCAGTCCCCATCACAGACGTTGCTGATATTTTAAATGGCATTTTAACGTTTGTGTAAAGAGCCCTCTTTTCTTCTTACAGCCTCACTCTCTGTACCATAAGCATTTCCTATATTGTTTTCAGTCGTTACTTGTTTTTTCTATCCATTAAGTCCTTAAGGATATGACAACAATAATAGTAATAAAATAGTGATAAAAACTAATGATAATAACAATACTGATAATGATAAGAATTATAATGATCATAATTATTATCATTATTATTATTATTATTATTATTATTATTATTATTATTATTATTATCGAAGGTTATTTTTTCACGTGATGGTGAGCACTTTTGATGAGGTGAAGAGGTTCGCGTGCAGGTCCTACCTCCCAGTGAGTAAGGGCGTGAGCCTCCTGCTGGGTAATGCACTAATTTATCACAATTCTTCAAGGGCGTGGGGGAGGGTAGAACTTCGTCTTTTCTTAGTAATACTTGTTTCTCTTTTGTCTTGTAATTCTCGAATATTTAATTCATGTAATTTGATCAAAGTTGTCTCTCTTATTTCTTATCCTTTGTTCTCGTATTGTATTTTCTTGTTATTCTCGAATATTTAATTAATGTAATTTGATCAAAGTTGTCTCTCTTATTTCTTATCCTTTGTTTTCGTATTGTATATAATATTCTGTTATCTCTTATTTCTTTATTGTATGGTTTTATGATTTATTTCCCCCGGAGCGTTCAACCTGGATGTGTTTCCATATATATCTCAAGTTCTGTGTTAGGGACGGCTGGTGTATACTATCGTCAACCATTTCAAAGCGACGTTATTTCAGGGCGTTGTGTTGTGGGGGCGATGCATCCGTCCACTTCTTCGTCCTTACTGGGACTCCTGGTCCCTCCTTAACACCTACGTCCATCGATCACAGATGGCGTGAAGGTGGGTGAGGTGTTGAACACCTGTGGGTTCCACACGAGAACTAGGCAGCTGCTGAGAAAGGACGCTCATTTATAATTCATTATCAGTGCCCTGTGACCTGTTTTGGTTCGAGTATCATGCGGTGATGTATACATCCCGAGTTCTGACTCGATTTGGAGGGACAGATGCATCTCCATTTGCACCTGAGTTTTTTCCCATTGTGGTCCACCTGGTGGAGACTTTGGGGAACTACTGGGTAAATATGTGCAGCCTAGACGTAGGCCTGCGGGTTCACAGCCTCAAATATAACTTGATGGATCTGCAAAGCAGCGGAGCTTGATCGTATGTCCGGTTGTGGTGGTACAAACGTGCCCTCCAATATATATATATATATATATATATATATATATATATATATATATATATATATATATATATATATATATATATATATATATATATGTATGTATATATATATATATATATATATATATATATATATATATATATATATATATATATATATATATTTTTTTTTTTTTTTTTATACTTTGTCGCTGTCTCCCGCGTTTGCGAGGTAGCGCAAGGAAACAGACGAAAGAAATGGCCCAACCCCCCCCATACACATGTACATACACACATGTATTCCCCCTGATATGTATCATACACACATGAATTCCCTGATATGAATCATACACACATGTATTCCCCCTGATATGTATCATACACACATGAATTCCCTGATATGAATCATACACACATGTATTCCCCCTGATATGTATCATACACACATGAATTCCCTGATATGAATCATACACACATGTATTCCCTGATATGTATCATACACACATGTATTCCCCCTGATATGTATCATACACACATGTATTCCCTGATATGTATCATACACACATGTATTCCCTGATATGAATCATACACACATGTATTCCCTGATATGAATCATACACACATGTATTCCCTGATATGTATCATACACACATGTATTCCCTGATATGAATCATACACACATGTATTCCCTGATATGTATCATACACACATGTATTCCCTGATATGAATCATACACACATGTATTCCCTGATATGAATCATACACACATGTATTCCCTGATATGTATCATACACACATGTATTCCCTGATATGAATCATACACACATGTATTCCCTGATATGAATCATACACACATGTATTCCCTGATATGTATCATACACACATGTATTCCCTGATATGTATCATACACACATGTATTCCCCCTGATATGTATCATACACACATGTATTCCCTGATATGTATCATACACACATGTATTCCCTGATATGTATCATACACACATGTATTCCCTGATATGAATCATACACACATGTATTCCCTGATATGTATCATACACACATGTATTCCCCCTGATATGTATCATACACACATGTATTCCCTGATATGAATCATACACACATGTATTCCCTGATATGTATCATACACACATGTATTCCCTGATATGTATCATACACACATGTATTCCCTGATATGAATCATACACACATGTATTCCCTGATATGTATCATACACACATGAATTCCCTGATATGAATCATACACACATGTATTCCCTGATATGTATCATACACACATGTATTCCCCCTGATATGTATCATACACACATGTATTCCCTGATATGTATCATACACACATGTATTCCCCCTGATATGTATCATACACACATGAATTCCCTGATATGAATCATACACACATGTATTCCCTGATATGAATCATACACACATGTATTCCCTGATATGAATCATACACACATGTATTCCCCCTGATATGTATCATACACACATGTATTCCCTGATATGTATCATACACACATGAATTCCCTGATATGAATCATACACACATGTATTCCCCCTGATATGTATCATACACACATGTATTCCCTGATATGAATCATACACACATGTATTCCCTGATATGTATCATACACACATGTATTCCCTGATATGAATCATACACACATGTATTCCCTGATATGTATCATACACACATGTATTCCCTGATATGTATCATACACACATGTATTCCCTGATATGTATCATACACACATGTATTCCCTGATATGAATCATACACACATGTATTCCCCCTGATATGTATCATACACACATGTATTCCCCCTGATATGTATCATACACACATGTATTCCCCCTGATATGTATCATACACACATGAATTCCCTGATATGAATCATACACACATGTATTCCCCCTGATATGTATCATACACACATGTATTCCCCCTGATATGTATCATACACACATGAATTCCCTGATATGAATCATACACACATGTATTCCCTGATATGAATCATACACACATGAATTCCCTGATATGAATCATACACACATGTATTCCCCCTGATATGTATCATACACACATGAATTCCCTGATATGAATCATACACACATGTATTCCCTGATATGTATCATACACACATGTATTCCCCCTGATATGTATCATACACACATGTATTCCCCCTGATATGTATCATACACACATGTATTCCCCCTGATATGTATCATACACACATGTATTCCCCCTGATATGTATCATACACACATGAATTCCCTGATATGAATCATACACACATGTATTCCCCCTGATATGTATCATACACACATGTATTCCCCCTGATATGTATCATACACACATGAATTCCCTGATATGAATCATACACACATGTATTCCCCCTGATATGTATCATACACACATGTATTCCCCCTGATATGTATCATACACACATGTATTCCCCCTGATATGTATCATACACACATGTATTCCCTGATATGTATCATACACACATGTATTCCCTGATATGAATCATACACACATGTATTCCCTGATATGAATCATACACACATGTATTCCCTGATATGTATCATACACACATGTATTCCCTGATATGTATCATACACACATGTATTCCCTGATATGAATCATACACACATGTATTCCCTGATATGTATCATACACACATGTATTCCCTGATATGTATCATACACACATGTATTCCCTGATATGTATCATACACACATGTATTCCCTGATATGTATCATACACACATGAATTCCCTGATATGAATCATACACACATGAATTCCCTGATATGAATCATACACACATGAATTCCCTGATATGAATCATACACACATGTATTCCCTGATATGAATCATACACACATGTATTCCCTGATATGAATCATACACACATGTATTCCCTGATATGTATCATACACACATGAATTCCCTGATATGAATCATACACACATGTATTCCCTGATATGAATCATACACACATGAATTCCCTGATATGAATCATACACACATGTATTCCCTGATATGTATCATACACACATGTATTCCCTGATATGTATCATACACACATGTATTCCCTGATATGAATCATACACACATGTATTCCCTGATATGTATCATACACACATGTATTCCCTGATATGAATCATACACACATGAATTCCCTGATATGAATCATACACACATGTATTCCCTGATATGTATCATACACACATGTATTCCCTGATATGAATCATACACACATGTATTCCCTGATATGTATCATACACACATGTATTCCCCCTGATATGTATCATACACACATGTATTCCCCCTGATATGTATCATACACACATGTATTCCCCCTGATATGTATCATACACACATGTATTCCCCCTGATATGTATCATACACACATGTATTCCCTGATATGTATCATACACACATGTATTCCCCCTGATATGTATCATACACACATGTATTCCCTGATATGTATCATACACACATGTATTCCCTGATATGTATCATACACACATGTATTCCCTGATATGTATCATACACACATGTATTCCCTGATATGAATCATACACACATGTATTCCCTGATATGAATCATACACACATGTATTCCCTGATATGAATCATACACACATGTATTCCCTGATATGTATCATACACACATGTATTCCCTGATATGAATCATACACACATGTATTCCCTGATATGTATCATACACACATGTATTCCCCCTGATATGTATCATACACACATGTATTCCCTGATATGAATCATACACACATGTATTCCCTGATATGAATCATACACACATGTATTCCCTGATATGAATCATACACACATGTATTCCCTGATATGAATCATACACACATGTATTCCCTGATATGAATCATACACACATGTATTCCCTGATATGTATCATACACACATGAATTCCCTGATATGAATCATACACACATGTATTCCCTGATATGAATCATACACACATGTATTCCCTGATATGAATCATACACACATGTATTCCCTGATATGTATCATACACACATGTATTCCCTGATATGAATCATACACACATGTATTCCCTGATATGTATCATACACACATGTATTCCCTGATATGAATCATACACACATGTATTCCCTGATATGTATCATACACACATGTATTCCCTGATATGAATCATACACACATGTATTCCCTGATATGAATCATACACACATGTATTCCCTGATATGAATCATACACACATGTATTCCCTGATATGAATCATACACACATGTATTCCCTGATATGTATCATACACACATGTATTCCCTGATATGTATCATACACACATGAATTCCCTGATATGAATCATACACACATGTATTCCCTGATATGTATCATACACACATGAATTCCCTGATATGAATCATACACACATGTATTCCCTGATATGTATCATACACACATGAATTCCCTGATATGAATCATACACACATGAATTCCCTGATATGAATCATACACACATGAATTCCCTGATATGAATCATACACACATGAATTCCCTGATATGAATCATACACACATGTATTCCCTGATATGAATCATACACACATGTATTCCCTGATATGTATCATACACACATGAATTCCCTGATATGAATCATACACACATGTATTCCCTGATATGAATCATACACACATGTATTCCCTGATATGTATCATACACACATGTATTCCCTGATATGTATCATACACACATGTATTCCCTGATATGTATCATACACACATGTATTCCCTGATATGAATCATACACACATGTATTCCCCCTGATATGTATCATACACACATGTATTCCCTGATATGTATCATACACACATGTATTCCCTGATATGAATCATACACACATGTATTCCCTGATATGAATCATACACACATGTATTCCCCCTGATATGTATCATACACACATGTATTCCCCCTGATATGTATCATACACACATGTATTCCCTGATATGAATCATACACACATGTATTCCCTGATATGAATCATACACACATGTATTCCCTGATATGTATCATACACACATGTATTCCCCCTGATATGTATCATACACACATGTATTCCCCCTGATATGTATCATACACACATGTATTCCCTGATATGTATCATACACACATGTATTCCCTGATATGAATCATACACACATGTATTCCCCCTGATATGTATCATACACACATGTATTCCCCCTGATATGTATCATACACACATGTATTCCCCCTGATATGTATCATACACACATGTATTCCCTGATATGTATCATACACACATGAATTCCCTGATATGAATCATACACACATGTATTCCCTGATATGAATCATACACACATGAATTCCCTGATATGAATCATACACACATGTATTCCCTGATATGTATCATACACACATGAATTCCCTGATATGAATCATACACACATGAATTCCCTGATATGAATCATACACACATGTATTCCCTGATATGAATCATACACACATGTATTCCCTGATATGTATCATACACACATGTATTCCCCCTGATATGTATCATACACACATGAATTCCCTGATATGAATCATACACACATGTATTCCCTGATATGTATCATACACACATGTATTCCCTGATATGAATCATACACACATGTATTCCCTGATATGTATCATACACACATGTATTCCCCCTGATATGTATCATACACACATGTATTCCCTGATATGAATCATACACACATGTATTCCCTGATATGTATCATACACACATGAATTCCCTGATATGAATCATACACACATGTATTCCCTGATATGTATCATACACACATGTATTCCCTGATATGTATCATACACACATGTATTCCCTGATATGTATCATACACACATGTATTCCCTGATATGAATCATACACACATGTATTCCCCCTGATATGTATCATACACACATGTATTCCCTGATATGTATCATACACACATGTATTCCCTGATATGTATCATACACACATGTATTCCCTGATATGTATCATACACACATGTATTCCCTGATATGTATCATACACACATGTATTCCCTGATATGAATCATACACACATGTATTCCCTGATATGAATCATACACACATGTATTCCCTGATATGAATCATACACACATGTATTCCCCCTGATATGTATCATACACACATGTATTCCCTGATATGTATCATACACACATGAATTCCCTGATATGAATCATACACACATGTATTCCCCCTGATATGTATCATACACACATGTATTCCCTGATATGTATCATACACACATGTATTCCCTGATATGTATCATACACACATGAATTCCCTGATATGAATCATACACACATGTATTCCCCCTGATATGTATCATACACACATGTATTCCCCCTGATATGTATCATACACACATGTATTCCCTGATATGAATCATACACACATGTATTCCCTGATATGTATCATACACACATGTATTCCCTGATATGTATCATACACACATGTATTCCCTGATATGTATCATACACACATGTATTCCCTGATATGAATCATACACACATGTATTCCCCCTGATATGTATCATACACACATGTATTCCCTGATATGAATCATACACACATGTATTCCCCCTGATATGTATCATACACACATGTATTCCCCCTGATATGTATCATACACACATGTATTCCCCCTGATATGTATCATACACACATGTATTCCCCCTGATATGTATCATACACACATGTATTCCCCCTGATATGTATCATACACACATGTATTCCCCCTGATATGTATCATACACACATGTATTCCCCCTGATATGTATCATACACACATGTATTCCCCCTGATATGTATCATACACACATGAATTCCCTGATATGAATCATACACACATGTATTCCCTGATATGTATCACACGCACATGTATTCCCCCTGATATGTATCATACACACATGTATTCCCCCTGATATGTATCGTACACATATGTATTCCCCCTGATATGTATCATACACACATGTATTCCCTGATATGAATCATACACACATGTATTCCCCCTGATATGTATCATACACATATGTATTCCTCTGATATGTATCATACAGACATGTATTCCCTGATATGTATCATACACACATGAATTCCCTGATATGAATCATACACACATGTATTCCCTGATATGTATCACACGCACATGTATTCCCCTGATGTGTATCATACACACATGCATTCCCTCTGATATGTATCATACACACATGTATTCTCCTTGATATGTTATACACATATGCATTCCCCCTGATATGTATCATAAACACATGTACTCCCTCTGATATGTATCATACACATATGTATTCCCCCTGATATGTATCATACACACATGTATGCCTCTGATGTATATCATACACATATGTATTTCCTTTGCACCATACACGCATGTATTCTCTTATGTATCATACTTGCATGTAATCCCCCTGCTCTGTATCATACACATACGTATTCTTTTGTTACATATACACTTACGTATTCTCTGGCGGTGGGTCATACAGACATGTATTCCCTGGTTCTGTATCATACAGACATGTATTCCCTGGCTCTGCATCGTGCCTCTGGACATTTGTGAGGTATGAGGACATCTGTCCCTGTGTTGCTTTGCCAGATAGGAAGCGTTTTATCGTCGCCAGGCCTCGTGGGGTAGGACAGTACTGGTGTTGCTTTGTCACTAAGGAAGGTCGTGTGCAGTACTTGTGGTCGTAGACATACCCGTTCTTCCCATGCTTTGTCACAAAGGAAGCCACAAAGAACAAGCATTTAGTCAAGCGAACACCTGTTCTGACACCACTGCAGAGCCTTTCAAGTAACCTACACGCTTGAGATGATCTGTTTTCGAAGTGTTCTATCCCTTACAGTGCCTTAGATACCTCTTGGAACATATGTTCTTCAGGTTGCTCCACCACAAAGGAAGTCCTGCACTCTCCTGGATCCACAGAACATATGTTATGTAGTGGCTGCATCACGGAGGAGGAGTGCCGGATGTCGCCAGCATTCATCGCAACGTATGTTATTCTGTTGGTGTTTTTGTCGTCCACGAAGACTGTAATGGTCTTATGGTGTTGTGTGTCTCTCCGGACGAGACACAGCCATATATACTCACTGTACTCAAACCATCACCCATCGAGATGAGGCGTTCCTCTCTCTCTCTCTCTCTCTCTCTCTCTCTCTCTCTCTCTCTCTCTCTCTCTCTCTCTCTCTCTCTCTCTCTCTCTCTCTCAACAGTAGTGTTAGAGCGGCGTTACGCGCGCTCCTGTCACTCGACAGTAGTGTCTCTGTGGCGTTACGTGAGTGGGGCTTTTTTTTCCTTTTATTTTTTATGAACGGCCGTGCCAGATAACGGCGTGTTTTTACCGTGGTTATTCTGAGGGCCGTGTGATGAACACCTTGCGTGAAGAGGACGTGTTTGTACGTGGTTGAGGGGCGCGACGTATCATCATTACCCTGTTTGTACTGTGCTAGGGAGGGAGTCTTATACTCGTGGAGACCCATCTCTCGGGCGCCCCACCGGTGTAAAACCAAGTCTTGGATGTGAACCATCTGGCCGCCCGCTCAAGATTTTCCCCTCCCACGCCATCTGAGCCTTCCTTCACCCCACCCACTCTCCCACTCCCTTCCCCACCTTCTGTTTATTTGCTGGGACGTCCCGCTAACACACACACACACACACACACACACACACACACACACACACACACACACACCAGGTCCAGCGGTGTGGGAGGAACTCTGACGGTGTTGGGCTTGAGCGCGAAGACGAACGTAGCGAGGTGGATGTAGGAACAAGGAGGATTGGGAGGGGATGAGGGAGGTTTGGTTTGGCGCAAGGGTGCGGGGACGTGCTCGTGGTGCTGGGAAGCAACGAGTCAGTGGTCTGTGTTGGAGGGTGACCTTACTGTACGACGGAGGGTGACCTTACAGTACGCCGGAGGATGACCTCACAGTACGACGGTGGGTGCCCTTACAGTACGACGGTGGGTGACCTTACAGTACGACGGTGGGTGACCTCACAGTACGACGGAGGGTGACCTCACAGTACGACGGTGGATGACCTTACAGTACGACGGTGGGTGACCTTACAGTACGACGGAGGGTGACCTTACAGTACGACGGTGCGAGGGAGGATGAGGTGCTTGTGATCAGTTGGACCTTTGGAAGATACGACCCTTGGCGTTTGACCTGAGTCTGAAGGGTTAGGTGTAAGGTCAGGCCGTCATACCCCAAGGGTCGTGACTTTATGGACGAAAAGGGTCGTACCTTCGTGATCAAATGTCGCACGGTAGTAATCCAGGGAGGGGTGAATGTACTTGAATTGGGGGGGAATACAGCATAACTTTTCCTGTATTACTTGGCCTGTGCGTACCTGGGTAACCTTACTGTTATGGCTGGTTGAATGCTGGACCAGACTTAAGGACAACAGAATATTTTTTTTTTCCGTGTTGTTGCCAAAATAGTTTTGTATGTTATTATTATTATTATTATTATTATTATTATTATTATTATTATTATCATTATTGTATGCTTCTTATTCTTCTTCTTCTTCTTCTTCTTATTATTATTATTATTATTATTATTATTATTATTATTATTATTATTGTTATTATTATTATTACTGGAGAGTAGAGTGATCTTGGTAAAGATAACAACATAACTGGATATCTTGTTATCATTCATTATGTTATCTTTGGTTGTCACACGCTGTTAATGGATCCAGTGACGGGACGCGCAACGTTACAGGAAACTGGACCATGTTGTGGTGAGGTGAGGTCGTCGATCGGAGATGCAACACACACACACACACACACACACAGGGCCAGCGTCCTCTGGCAGGGTCATAGGATTCGGCCGGAAAACTCGTGAAAAAGCATCGGGTTCTTATGTTGTTCTGTTGGTGAGTGAGACCTTGTGTATGCTGGTGACCCTTGTGACCTGCTCACATAGAGAGGGGCGGCTAGCAGCAGCAGCAGCAGCAGTGTGTGGGTGGGTGTGTTCGTCCAAACCCTCGCTACATACGTTCGTATGTTTCTCTGTCCGTCACCGAGGGTTGCAATATATTCGTTCATACATTCCTTAGGTGTTTTTTTTTTTTCTTTTGCTCTCTTGCTTATACATTGTTGGTGCTGCTCCTCTGCTCGTTGTATTTACCAAACACCAAAGATCCTAATTAATACAACGTAAATAGTTTTTAATTAATTGCCCTGGCATTGAGGAAGCCTTGCTATATATACATTTAGGGAAACCTCCTCTGCTCTCCTGCTCGCTGGTCTGTCTGTCAGAGGACCGATCATAAAGTTAGTGTGGTTGGCGTCAGTGCGGAGGAAGAGGTGAGGGAGGCTGTGGTGTGGTGGTGGTGATGATGACCGGGAAGTGGAGAGGAAGGCCAACATGTGTGTGTGTGTGTGTGTGTGTGTGTGTGTGTGTGTGTGTGTGTGTGTGTGTGTGTGTCGTTCTGGTGCAGGAGACACTAAGTGATGAGCGCCCCAGGCAAAGGCCATCAGGCTCCACGTAACGCCCCGCCACACACCACACCTAAAACCCCTTCTGTTCCTCCCCCTCCTCCTCCTCCTCCTCCTGCTCGCCCTCCTCTGCGTTATTGAGTGTGGAACGCCGTCTTCCCCCAGCACGCTGTCCTCTCCTGTAATTACTGATAGTGGGTGGGTGGTGTGGTGTGGTGTGGTGTGGTGTGGTGTGGTGTGGCGAGAGGAGGAGGAGTAGGAGAAGGTAGTGATACTTTTTTTTATTATATGAGAACTTTTTTTATATTATGATGATCCACAACGATGAATGTTGAGGCCTGACGTGTGGCAGATGCTGATGTAGGGGACCGTATCAATGGTGGAAAGTGCCGTGTGCTTGTGTGTGTGTGTGTGTGTGTGTGTGTGTGTGAGTGTGTGTGTGTGTGAGTGTGTGTGTGTGTGTGTGTGTGTGTGTGTGTGTGTGTGTGTGTGTGTGTGTGTTTAAAAGTCTGGCGAGACTTTATAGACAGACGTTACCTGTGGGCAGGGCCGCCCCAGAGAGGAATTTTTTGAGGGGATACAAAGTTTCTCTCGGGTCCCCTTCCCTCTTCCATTAGTCACCCTTTAAGGCCCCCAAAAAAGGTTATGGAAGATGAGAGAGGGACGGCATCGAACTCCTGCATTTTCTGAGATTCTAGAAGATTCCCGGGCCCCCCCTTTTGGACCCTCGGGGACCCGAGTACGATGTTACCCCCTCTTCACCCTCATCTCAGAGGGCCCTCTGCCTGCGCGAGACCTTGTTAAAGCCAAAGACACCTTCCACTGAGAGAAGGTAGGCCTACGTGGCCGGGGACGGTGGCAGAAGGTCAGTAGAGAGGAAATTGAATATTGGAACACTTGGAGTTACGATGGAAGTTGGTAGTGAATGTGTCACCTTGAGGGAAGACTGGCTTGCTCGGGGTCATGGCGAGCGATGGGTTTAAGGGCAGCGTTGCTTGTGTGTTTCTTTCCCATCCGTGTGTGCGTGTGCGTGTGTGTGTGTGCGTGTGTGTGTGTGCGTGTGTGTGTGTGTGTGTGCGTGTGTGTGTGTGTGTGTGTGTGTGTGTGTGTGTGTGTGTGTGTGTGTGTAGGGATCTTCATGTAGAATACGTGAAAGGAGTTCTACACTTGTGGGTTTGAGTACGTATTAGTGTGCTTGTGTGGTTTATGTGTGTGTGTGTGTGTGTGTGTGTGTGTGTGTTTGAGTTCGTGTGCCAATTGCGGCCACAGACAGCCTCGTTGATCATAGTTTCAACATTGTAGCTTGATTTTCGTACATCTAAGTGTAGAGGTTAGAGACGCGCGTTCTGGTGGCTGGAAGATGACGAGTGATCCTGCTGCTGTACTTAGTTGTTTCAGTTATGTGAGTTTAATTTCCTGGTTGGTGATGATAACCTGCTGGTGGGAAGTGCTCTGGATTTGAAGACAATCCTTCCCGGGGAGGTAGACTAGTGAGGAGTATCTTCTTTTCCTTCTTTCAACCCTCGAGGCTGATGGGAAAAAAAGGGGGTTATATCGCTGAAAAGAGACGAGAAACTGTTTCTTAATATCCGAAGAAATTATCTGTTGGGTTTTGCGTGCTCTCTCTCTCTCTCTCTCTCTCTCTCTCTCTCTCTCTCTCTCTCTCTCTCTCTCTCTCTCTCTCTCTCTCTCTCTCTCTCTCTCTCATATGGATAAGAGTATTGTGAAAAGATCAGGTTAAAAAAGAAAAGTGAGGTGGGGGGAAAAACGGTACGACAACCTGGCCCAGTGTGAAGCCATCAAGGAGAGAGCATTTGTCTCGGATCTGGGAGGTGGAGGAGGTGAAGTACGACCCAGCAGCTCACTTCTTCTTCTTGGTGTTAACTTCCTCACCCTGTGGGCTGAGAGAGAGAGAGAGAGAGAGAGAGAGAGAGAGAGAGAGAGAGAGAGAGAGAGAGAGAGAGAGAGAGTGGTAAGGGGTGGGTATGTGGGGTGAGCCGCCCCTCACCTCACCTCACCTTGTCCGACACCTGCTCACAGGTCTTTCATCTGGTTCAGCATCAGGAGGAGGAGGAGGGCCGGCACGACCCTTTCCATTCATCTTCAGGTCCCCCTCCCCAAGCGCGCGCGGAGGGAATTTCTTTGACCGCGGTAGGGCGATCATTTAACATCCCTTCCGTGATGAGGCTTCTCCCAGCCTCTCAGCCCCCCAGGACGAGTGAAGTGTTCGTAGTGCCTCGTCCAGGGAAAAAAAAAAAAAGAGGAGAGGGGGAGGTACGAGGAAGGTCCATGTGATGTGCTGTGAAGGGAGATTGTCTCATAAAGGGGTTGACTGCACCTACTTTTTCGAGTCTCGTCCCCCGTAGCGGCGTCCTGCAAGGACTATATATTGTCTGCTATATTCTCCGTCCAGGTTCCCAGCGTCATCAAAGGTGTCGATATTAATATGTCATTGAGGTGGGGAGCCAGGTCGTGTGTCCGTCAGATACTCTGAGGACAGATGGGGTCGGTATTCTTTTTTCTTTCCCTCATCTCGATTTTATTTTGCGAGTCGAAGGCGATGACATGCCAGTCCGAATCCTTTCTCCATGGCCTTGACTCGAGGGGTAGGATTCACCCAGACTTGCTGACTTCCTCATGTGTAAAGGTCATTATTGTCTCTCGATTTGACCGTTGAGGTTTTCAGCGCACCCGCGTAATTGAACACACGACCGCCTGGCGACCAGTAAATGCTTTTAAACGGGATGGGATACAGGATGGTGGGGGGTTGTGTGGAGGTGTTGAAGCCCGTGTGACTGTTGCCTCCGCCTGACAGTGGCGGACGGATTATAGCGATATACCAGCCCTGTGGTGGGAGACGCTCCTGGGTAGTACAAGAAGAGGTGGTGGTCAACCGTGTTCAATTGTCTGAAAGAAAACGGTGATTTACCCTGCTTAACGTCAGGGTAGGCTAAGAGTTTTTTTTTATTTTTTGGATTATAGGATAAAGTTTTATAAATTCTTGGAGTTTAAGCACAAAAAGCACGACAGAGTTAGCCAAAGCTTCATCAGTTTGGTAAGATAATTGTTTGAAATAAGACATTTTGAAGAAAATTAGATAATTTGAAGAATAACTGGTTTATAGACGTGGTTACTTGTCACAGGTGACGACGACTTGGTGGCAAGACTGTCCTCTGGTACTAATACTCCCTAGATCCTCACACAGGGCCTCCCTCCCGCCTGGTGCTCAGGCTGGTATGAGTGGAAAACATCTGACGATATCTTGAGGCGGTGGTGTATGCCAGACGACCAAGTCTTCTCCAGCCATTGAAAATCAGATTTCTAGTTTGCTGGAGGAGGGAAAACTAATATCTGACTTAAATCACTTCTAAAAGAGAAGGGGGTCTTGTAGTACGCGAAGGGAGACGTTGATCTAACATTCTCAAAGCCTAGCACACTTACTAAGTATGCTGAGAGAAAATGTGTGTGTCATTTGAAGACGCTGGAGGGTATTGTTCATGGGAGCTTTTGTCGTGTCTATTACCACACATTAACATCATGACATCGGGTTTGTCGGAGCTGCAGTAAGCCATACGGGGCAGGTATCGGTGATGCTTTAGAAGGAGCTGGATGTACTGAGGAGCGAGAGGAGGAAGCCGTCTCACCAAGTCTGGTGGGAGCAAAGTTGGTGTCCTACAGACGTGTTTGGCGACATTACCACCTACGGGAAGTCAGGATCATTAAGGAAACCAGCTGTAAACGCCCGAGCAAATATAATGTATTGTTTCTGCATACGTAAGATGATATTTGAGAATAGGGTAAGGATGAGTCAAGTTCGTGGATAGATTGCAATTGCATTGTCGTTGTGATTTATGTTAATTTGTTGATTTTCTCTGTAGGCCAGGTGCTGTGTGGCTGGTATGGTCGTTGGTGCGTGACATCTTGTCCTGCGTGCGAGTGTCTGTCGTTCCATGGGATAAATCTTTAACAGTGAAATCCTGTAGTTATCCCGTATTGTGACATTATATGTACTGGTGTTTGTTATCATTATTATTCAAGGTGTATGGTACATTTACTGGTGTGTGACACTGTCATATTCAGTGGTGCTTGATACCATCATATTCAGTGGTGTTTGATACCATCATATTCAGTAGTGTGTGTTATCATCATATTCAGTGGTGTGTGTTACCATCATATTCAGTGGTGTGTGTTATCATCATATTCAGCTGTGTGATACCTTGATATTCAGTAGTGTGTTACCATCATGTTCAGTGTTGTGTGTTACCATCATGTTCAGTGTTGTGTGTTACCATCGTGTTCAGTGATGCGTTTTACCATCATATTCAGTGGTCTTTGTTACAATCACATTCAGTGGTGCGTGTTACCATCATACTCAGTAGTGCGTGTTACCTTCACATTCAGGGAGGTGCGTGTTACCAGGGAGGTGCGTGTTACCATCAAACAGCCCTGAGTAAAAAAAAAAAAAAGAAAGTAAAAAAGAAAGAAAAAGAGAGCTCTGTGTGTCTTAAAAATGGCTAACAGTCATATCCGATTTACGATTTTCTTTTTAATCCCAAGGGGGAGCTCACGACTTTTACGTAAATAAAAGGGAGATTTACACACAGGGCGCCTGGTGCTAAACTCCCTGATTTTCCCTGCGTGGGATTTTGGTCGTATTTTAATATGTGGTGGGGTTTATATTCCCGTGTTCCTTTGTTCTTCACCCCCTGATAACACTGAATTGTTATTCCTACCTCTCAAATATATATATATATATAAATATATATTCTTCCTAAGCATCTTTTTATTCTCACTAAAATTTAATGGTACTCTCTAAAACTCCAACTCTCATTTGCCCTCTTTTTCACCTCTTGCACCTTTTTCCAAAAAGATGTTTTGGAAGGAGGTAGATAAAGTACGTAAGACAAGAGAACAAATGGGAACATCGATGAAGGGGGCTAATGGGGAGGTGATAACTGGTAGTGGTGAAGTGAGAAGGGGATGGAGTGAGTATTTTGAAGGTTTGGTGAAAGTGTTTGATGATTAGAGAGGCAGATATATGGTGTTTTGGTCGAGGTGGTGTGCAAAGTGAGAGGGTCGGGGAGAATGGATTGGTAAACAGAGAAGAGATAGTGAAAGCTTTGCGATAGATGAAAGCCGGCAAAGCGGCAGGTTTAGATGGTATTGCAGTGGAATTTATTAAAAAAGGGGGTGACTGTATTGTTGACTGGTTGGTATGGATATTCACCGTATGTTTGGTTCATGGTGAAGTGCCTGAGGATTGGCGAAATGCTTGCATAGTGCCATTGTACAAAGGCAAAGGCGATAAAGGTGAGTGCTCAAATTACAGAGGTATAAGTTTGTTGAGTATTCCTGGGAAATTATGTGGGAGGGTATTGATTGAGAGGGTAAAGGCATGTACAAAGCATCAGATTGGGGAAGAGCAGTGTGGTTTCAGAAGTGGTAGAGGACGTGTGCATCAGGTGTTTGCTTTGAAGAATATATGTGAGAAATACTTAGAAAAACAAATGGATTTGTATTTAGCATTTATGGATCTGGAGAAGACATATTATAGGGTGGATAGAGATGCTTTGTGAAAGGTGTTAAGAGTATATGATGTGGGAGGTAAGTTGCTAGAAGCAGTGAAAACTTTTTATCAAGGAAGTAAGGCATGTGTACGAGTAGGAAGAGAGGAAAGTGATTGGTTACCAGTGAATGTCGGTTTGTAGCAGGGGTGCGTGATGTTTCCATAGTTGTTTAATTTGTTTATGGATGGGGTTGTTAGGGAGGTGAATGCAAAAGTTTTGGAGAGAGGGGTAAGTATGCAGTCTGTTTTGGATGAGGGGGGCTTGGAATGCGAGTCAGTCGTTGTTCGCTGATGATATAGCGCTGGTGGCTGATTAGGGTGAGAAACTGCGGAAGCTGGTGACTGGTAAAGAGTGTGAAAGAAGAAAGCTGAGAGTAAAAGTGAATAAGAGCAAGTTTATTAGGTTCAGTAGGGTTGAGGGACAAACAAAAAAAAAAAAGTTGATTGGGAGATAAGTTAGAATGGATAAAAACTGAAGGAAGTGAAGTGTTTTAGATATCTGGAAGTGGATTTAGCAACGGATGGAACCATCTAAATGGAAGTGAGGTTGGGTAAACATGGACAATCGCTTGTTTACCAAATGGCGTCCTAGCTTTGTCTCTTCGATGTATATCAACTGACTTTTATTTCTTTCTTGTGTCTCCCCTGATGATGTGATTATTACACGAAAGTGCACTTGGGAACTTATCGTGTTTCATTTTCCCAGTGGACTCATAGGAATATATATATATATATATATATATATATATATATATATATATATATATATATATATATATATATATATATATATATATCCTCCTATAGCCAGGATTCAAACCCAGGACCTTTTGCGTGGTAGTCGGGAACGCAGAAGGTCTTAATGTACGGTTTGAAGACATGACTAATATGGACAACGAAGGACGCAGTGATACATAAGCCACAGGAACGTTGTTTGACTCATTCAGCTCAACGTTCGTAGACATCGTACACGACGGTACGACCCAGGTGCACGACGTTACGATACATGAGCATGACCCTACGACCATTGAGCAAGACGGTACGATCTTAGAGCCCTATGATGCTACCTTAGATCACGACGGTACGATCCTTGAGAACGACGTTCCGACCCTTGAGGACGACGGTACAGTTCTTGAGCATAGTGGTACGATCCTTAAGCAAGACAGTACGATTCTTGAGCACGACGGTACGACCCTTGAGCACGACGGTACGAGTCTTTGAGCACGACGTTGCTACCCTTGAACACGACGGTGAAATCCTTGACCACGACTGTGCGATTCTTGAGCACGTCGGTACGACCATTGAACACGATGGGATGATCCTGAAGTACGACGATACTGCCCTTGAGGACGACGGCACGACCCATGTAGACGACGGAGCTACCCCTTGAGGACGACGGTGTGACCCTTCGAGTCCGACGGTACGGCTCTTGACCACCACGGTACGACCCTGGGGTCGTCATTGCCCCTCGTGATGAAAGAGGTCTGACTTATTGCGTTTTAGTATAAACAAAAACGTTTGATGACCAACAAATGAATGACTCTCGCATATGACGTACAATTGGGGAATTAGGACCCCGGTTGAATGACCATAATTACCATATATGTACCATTTGCTGGAGACTTGTTCATCTGTATTCCGTGTTCAGGTAGATCGTATTGAACTAAGTGGCAGAACAGAGAACAGTTACTGACTTAGGGTAATACCTTATGAACGTAAAGACGGATCCGCAAAAACAGCTTTACCACGTGTATGTTAAAAGGTAATGTCATGTGAATATGATATCGTGGCAAGGTTACCATAAGCGTTGTTTCTGCCACCAGACCCGCAACACAGTGTGTCACGGAAGAGGAATTATTTTCTAAGTAAGATTGGGAGAAAAATATATTGGTTTGCTCAACTGTACGAAAAAATATATTGGTTTGTTCTACTGTACGGCCCACATTGCTTCTCTTTATTAATGATATACGATTTTTTTTTTCATTTTGCTTATATTATTAATTTTTCCAAGGGAATGATATAAAGTGCTCAGTTCTTTTTTGTTTTCCATCCATTCATTTTTATCAGTATGTTTACTGTTGAGGTTAGCAGACATACATGTGTGTCAATTATATCACTTCTTGCAGGTAAGCAGTGTGGATCTAAGAGACTATAACAGAAAATCGAGCAAGGTAGAGCAAACAGAATGTAACGGAAATACAGCAGACTGTAACAGAAAGTAGAATAGGATGGAGCCAACATATCGTAGCAGAAATATAACAGGGGCGGAGCAAAGAGAAGGTAACAGAGACGTAGCAAGGTGCAGCTGACGGACTGTAACAGAAATATTAATTTCTCTCACTCACCACTTCTTCTCTGCCAACTGCTCCAACCTAGTCTTCTCAGCCACTCAGCCATCTCCCACACCACACCTCCCTGCCCACCACGCTGTGCCACTCCTTAGTACCTCCTCATACATCCTGCCACCTCTCTCACCTACCCTCTCACCTCACCACATCTGCCACATCACCACATCTCCTGCCACCTCACCACATCTGCCACCTCAACATCCACTCAGATTTATTGCCCATATGAAGTTCATTTCTCTCATTGGCAATGACATTGGCCTGCATGGCTGCTTGCCGTTGCCTCCCTCACAAACTTCTGACAGATTTTAGATCGATTGAGGATTGTATTTATGGACTACGGGATTCTGGTATGTATGTGCTCCGGGTATGCGTTCGGGCCCTGTGGTCGCGCGTGTTCGAATCACTTTTGGGCCCAGCTGTTCGTCCTCGGCTGAAAGGTTGATACAGGTTGACCCTGTTCATCCTCTAGAACTGTTGATAAAGTAATATATATAATATATATATATTATTTTATATATTATATATATATTAAATATATTTTTTATATACCCGTCCGCTGTCACACGCGTGCGAGGTAGCGCAGAAACGAAGAAATGCCCTAAACCCCTCCCCATAAATTGTACTCAATCCCTCCAGCAATTTACAACGGGCTACACCGTCATTTCCCGGTTCACACAGCCACTTGATAGCATTTTTCCAATCCACTGACAACGTGAGCGTTAATACCACAAGTCAATATACGCATTTCATACATTCCTCTTACTCTAGTTTCAAGTAAAACTGATCACCAAATCTAGTTTCATCGTGTTCCACTAATTGGTTTACTTGGTCCATGAATACATCTCCCAATATCCTTTCATCAATCTTGATTCAATCATCTAATCCTTGCCAAATCACTGAAAGACTATATTTACTCTTCAGCAGCTATTTTATTTCACAATTCAACCTTTGGTTTTCTGATTCGCTAAACTACCTCTACACTCCCATTGTCTCAATCTCATTAAACAGTAGCATCACTTATCTCATCCAACTTATTAGCACACTAAACTTAAAAAAGTTGAAACTATTGCTTAATTCCATTTTTGCCGAAATAATGTATCTGACTTCCACAACAAAACTTCAAGGCCTGGCAGAATTTTCTCCCCGTACTTTTGTTTCCACTTCCGTCAATATCCAACGTCTGCAGAGTCACCCATCACCAAACCAATTACTCCTCGTTTCCTTAAATTCAACTCCCAATTTTTATCAACTTTATCTAATTAACCGATTTGAATGGTTAACTCTTATCTATCTTCTCACAATATTCTAACAGCTCTGAAGTTTTCACTGAAATCAGTACCACCTGGTCTAAAGAAAAAAGAGTCACTTGCCAAGCTCTTCCCCAGTAGATTCGTAGCTTCCTTGGTGCACAACGTGTTCTTTATCCTGAAATCCCACATGCAAGTAACAATAACATAATGGATACACACCCCTGCCGCAAACCTACATTCACTGAGAACCAATCACTTTCCTCTCTTCCTACACGTACACATGCCTTACATCCTCGATAAAAACTTTTCACTGCTTCTAACAACTTTCCTCCCACACCGTATATTCTTAATACCTTCAACAGAGCATCTCTATCATATATATATTATATTATATATATATATATAATATATATATATATATATATTTAATTATATATATATATATCATTTCAAACCTCCATCTGCTAGGATCGAACCCAGGACCCCTGTGCAACAGGCGGGAGCGCTACCGTTAGGCTATGATCGCCCCTAATAGGAAAAATGACTATTCGAATACTCTGTACTCGAATACCCTTCGTCTCACGGTGGTGAGCAGCGGGGTCTACACCGGTCATTTCCCAACAGGTTCACACAGCCACCAGATAGCATTTTTCCGAACCTAACCGTACAACGCGGAGGTATATGAATACGAACTAAGTGCATATGAACGCGCACTTTCATAGAACATATTCATATGTGGAGGTTTTAGTTTAACTATAAAATGATTTCTTTGCCAACTTAAGGGATTTATCGGTGAAAGATCTAGGGTACTTTAACTTGGATCCAATGGAATATATTTTCTCATACTCATTATCAATAAACTCTGGATTGCAAATACCTAATGTCCTTAGGAACATCGACTGGAATGATGATAATTTAACTCTGTCATGTTGAGCTGAGTAGTAATGGATATATGAACAAACATTAGTGGGTTTTCTGTATTTGCTAAACTTAAACTTGCTTCTCTCCCTGTGAATCATGCAATCTAAAAATGATAGCATATACTTATTCTTCACTTCCACACTTAAGTTGATGGAATACACTAAACTGTTAAGTAAAAGGAGAAATGTTTGTGAATTTTTCTTTGTTGGCCAAACATAAAGAATATCATTTACATACCTAAAACCACATTGCCTTGGTGGGTAAGACATCCCTCGGTAATTTTGTTTAAAAGAATTCCATGTGAATATTACTTAATAGTTGTGAAAGAGGGTTACCCATCACCATACCAAATATCTGACCATTAAATTGAAATGCGCAGTTTTTATGCAAAATTTTATCTAATCAGTAAACGCAGAATTTGAAATGGGTAGATCTCTATTATCCTAGACATCAGTCAAATATTCTAAGAAGTCAACTGGAACTGTTGTTCACGAAAGTTCCAAGTTCGTATGTACCAACCTGGTCATGAGAAGAAAGATTATAAGAGGCAAGTGTTTTGGAAGCAGTTGAGTGAGTGTGTCAGCAGTTTTGGTGCACGAGACCGGGTTCTAGTGATGAGTGATTTGAATGCGAAGGTGACTAATGTGGCAGTTAAGGGTATAATTGGTATGCATGGAGTATTCGGTGTTGTGAATGGAATTGGTGAAGAGCTTGTGGATTTGTGTGCTGAAAAAAGACTGGGGATTGGTAATACCTGGTTTAAAAAGAGAGATGTACATAATGATACGTATGTGAGTAGGAGAGATGGTCAAAGGGCATTATTAGATTACGTGTTAATTGATAGGCGTGTAAAAGGGAGGCTTTTGGATGTAAATGTATTGAGAGGGGCAGCTGGTGGGATGTCTGATCACTATTTTGTGGAGGCGAAGGTGAAGATTTGTAAAGATTATCGGAAAAGAAGAGAGAATATCGGGGAGAAGAGAGTGGTGAGAGTAAGTGAGCTTGGAGAGGAGACTTTTTTGAGGAAATACCAGGAGAGATTGAGTGCAGGATGGCAAAAGGTGAATGCAGATGGTGAGGGGAGTGGATGAGCAATGGGATGTATTTAGGGAAGCAGTGATGGCATGTACTAGAGATGCATATAACATGAAAATGGTGGGAGGTGGGCAGGTTATAAAGGGTAATGAGTGGTGGGATGAAGAAGTAAAGTTGTTTGTGGAAGAGAAAGGAGAGGCGTTTACGATGATTACAAGAAAGGAATGCAAATGACTGGAAGATGTATAAGAGAGCGCGGCAGGAGGTCAAGAAGAAGGTGCAAAGGTTGAAAAAGAGGGCAAATGAGAGTTAGGCTAAGAGAGTATCATTAAGCTTTAGGGAGGAAAAAAGATGTTTTGGAAGGAGGTAAATATTGTGCAGAAGACAAGAAAACAAATGGGATCATCGGTGAAGGGGACAAAGGGGAGAAGTGATAACAGGTAGTGATGGAGTGAGTATTTTGAAGGTTTGTTGAATGTGTATGGTAATAGAGTGGCAGATGTAGGGTGTTTTGGTCGGGGTGGTGTACGAAGTGAGCGAGTCAGGGAGAGTGGTTGGGTGAAGAGAGAAGAGGTGATGAAAGCCTTGCGGAAAATGAAGTATAATAAAGGAAAATGGTATTGGTGGAATGCATGCATAGTGCCATTGTACAGTGTTAAAGGAGATAAAGGTGAGCGTTCAGACTACAGAGGCATAAGTTTGTATAGCCGGAAAATTGTATGGGAGGGTATTGATTAAGAGGGTGAAGGCATGTACAGAGCATCAGATTAAGGAGGAGCAGTATGGATTTAGAAGTAGAGGATGTGTGGATCAGGTGTTTACTTCGAAGAATGTATGTGAGAAATACTTAGAAAAACAGATGGAGTGTATGTGGCATTTATGGATCTGGAGAAGGCATATGATAGGGGTTGATAGAGATGCTCTGTTAGGTCTTAAGAATGTATGGTGTGAGAGGTAAGCTGCTAGAAGCGGTGATAAGTTTTTATCAAGGGTGTAAGGCATGTGTTCGAGTAGGAAGAGAGGAGAGTGATTGGTTCTTAGTGAAGGTCGGTCTGCGGCAGGGGTGTGTGATGTCACCATGGTTGTTTAATTTGCTTATGGATGGTGTAGTGAGTGAGGTAAATGCAGGGGTTTTGGAGAGAGGGGTGATTATGCAGTTTGTTGGGGATGATAGGGCCTGGGAAGTGAGTCAATTGTTGTTTGCCGATGATACAGCATTAGTGGTTGACTCGGATAAGAAACTGCAGAAGTTAGTGACTTGAGTTTGGAAAAGTGTATGAAAGGAGAAAGCTGTGAGTAAATATGAATAAGAGCAAGGTTATTAGGTTCTGCGGGGTTGAGGGATAAGTTAGTTGGGATGTAAGTTTGAATGGAGAGAAATTGGAGGAAGTGAAGTGATTTAGATATCTGGGAGTAGACTTGGCAGCGAATGGAACCATGGAAGCTGAAGTGAGCCATCGGGTGGGGAGGGATGAAGGTTCTGGGAGCGATGAAGAATGTGTGGAAACAGAGAACGTTATCTCGGAGAGCAAAAATGGGAATTTTTCAAGGAATAGTAAGTTCCAACTGTATTATATGGTTGCGAGGCATGGGCGATAGATAGGGTTGATCGGTGGAGGGTGGATGTGTTGGAAATGAAATGTTTGAGGACAGCATGTGGTGAGGTGGTTTGACTAAGTAATGAAAGAGTAAGAGAGATATGTGGTAATAGAAAGAGTGTGGTTGAGAGAGCAGAAGAGGATGTATTGAAATGGTTTGGACATATGGAGAAAATGGACGAGGAAAGGTTGACAAAGAGGGTATATGTCAGAGGTGGAGGGAACAAGGAGAAGCGGGAGACAAATTTAGGTGGAAGGATGGAGTGAAAAAGATTTTGAGGGATCGGGGCTTGAACATGCAGGAGGGTGAAAGGCATGCACGGAATAGAGTGAATTGGAACGATGTGGTATAGTGGGATCGACGTGCTGTCAGTGGACCGAATCAGGGCATGTGAAGCATCTGGGTAAACCATGGAAAGGTCTCTGGTGCCTGTATGTGGGATTGGGAGCTGTCGTCTTGGTGCAGTACCCATGGCAGCTAGCGACTGTGTGAACGGATGTGGCCTTTTTTCGTCTGTTTGCTGGCGCTACCACGCTGAAGCAGGGGATGGCGATGCTGTGTGTGTGTGTGTGTGTGTGTGTGTGTGTGTGTGTGTGTGTGTTGATGAGATGGCCATGAGTTGCCCGTGCCATCTTAGCAAGCATAGGGAAAACAAAAACGGCTTAAATGATTGTTAGACTATACACGAAAGTTTCCCAAGTCATGATCAGCATCTTGATTGATTGACAGAGTCGTTAGATTCATTGGTTATCAGTTGATAAAAGACCATTAAGAAAACGTCCTATATTTGAGAGTGGTGCTCCTAGTTGTGGCGATGTGTCAACATGGGGAAAGGTGGAGCAGGTCATGGAAGGCCAGGTCAAGAACATTTAAGTTTTATTTAATGATGGCAGAGAGTCATGTGAGGTACTCTCTCTCTCTCTCTCTCTCTCTCTCTCTCTCTCTCTCTCTCTCTCTCTCTCTCTCTCTCTCTCTCTCTCTCTCTCTCTCTCTCCACCACCCATGAGCATGATGACCTGACCTTTTGACCAGATTGCTGAGCATCAGATCAGAGGCCGGCCATATACACTCGTTCACAAGGATTGTGTGCCACTGTGCTTAAAATCGTAGCGTTGCGCCCAAGGGGCGTGCCCAAGAGTCGCACCGTCGCACCCAGTGGTCGTACAGCCCTACTCAAGATCGTATCGTATCGTCGCACTCAAGGGTTGTGCCCAAGAGTCGTACCGTCGTACCCAGTGGTCGTACAGCCCTACTCAAGATCGTATCGTCGCACTCAAGGGTTGTGCCCAAGAGTCGTACCGTCGTACCCAGTGGTCGTACAGCCCTACTCAAGATCGTATCGTCGCACTCAAGGGTTGTGCTCAAGAGTCGTACCGTCGTACCCAGTGGTCGTACAGCCCTACTCATGATCGTATCGTCGCACTCAAGGGTCGTGCCCAAGGGTCGTACCGTCTTGCTCTGAGCACAGATCATAGCTTCATGCCCGAATATCGTACCGGGTCGTACCTTCGTGTTCAAAGGTCGTGTGGCAGCGCTCATGATCGCATCACCCTACTGTAGGGGGTCGTGCCATGATACTTTAAGATGGTGAAGCTGTGATCAGTCGCGTGAGTGCCGGGGCTGCGCCCAGGCTCTTTGTCGCAGACGCGCTATGTTTGTACGACGAGGAGACAAATAAGACATTATTTTTTTTTCTTTCCAGTGACAGTCGTACGCCAGAACTGAAGAGGAAATCCCAGTGGATTATAAATAGGTAAAGCCTTAACGTCTCTTTTTCTTCAGTGGCGGGTGACATGTTGCCGCTCGCCGGGTTCCGCTTACCCACCCACCCACCTACCCCCCCCTTCTGGTGGGTCACAGAAGAGGGGGGGTGGGGGGGTCCTCCTTCTTAGCCGGTGGTTCACATAGCCTCAGTGGTCTTTCTTGATAGCGAGTCGCGTAAGGCAAAGAATAAATAGAATGAGAGAGAAGACGTCTGGTACAGATGCAGCTAAGGGATTGTTACGGACCGACCATATGCATAGCGGGAAAGTTTGTGACGTGAGCATCATCCTCGACTCCTGCAGGAGGTGTTGGAGAGATTCCTCGGTTGCTGGACCTTGTAGCTTGACCTTGAGGTCTTTCGATGACCCCGGCAGTTAACAGGCCTAAAGCCCGGAACAGGCCAGGCGACCATCCTGCGAGCAACGAGTGGCACAACCAGCATCCTCTTAACTGTGGGGGAACCACGACCACTGGAGACCTGTGGCCCGGGGAGTGTGCAAGACCCAGAGGAAATGTGACCCGCCGGCGAGAGAGAGAGAGAGAGAGAGAGAGAGAGAGAGAGAGAGAGAGAGAGAGAGAGAGAGAGAGACTTTAAGCCATACTATGTCATACTCCGTCGCGGTTTTATCTTCGTCATAGGAATGTTGATTGTTCGCTAACGTTCCCCCCCCCCCGTTCTCCTCGCCGATCCCCCCCCCCCCTCCTCCTCCTGAACTGTCTCATAACCTCGCCGACCCCCCCCCCCCCCCCCTCCTCCTCCTGAACTGTCACATAACCCATGGTATCATGACACGAGTGGCATCTCAACCCATGTAATCATGACACGAGTGGCATATCGACCAAAGTTATGACACGAGAGGCATATCAACACACGAGTAGCATATCAGATGAGTTTTTTTTATGTATGTGTGTGTGTGTATGTGTGTGTGTGTGGGTTCGAACCCAGGACCTTTTTCGTGGTATTCGGGAACGCTAATTGCTAGATTATGATCGCCCGTGATAGTTCGAGTTCATATCAACTATATTCGTGTTCATATATATATATATATATATATATATATATATATATATATATGTTTTGGAAAGAGGGGCAAGTATGCAGTCTGTTGTGGATTGAGAGAGCTTGGGAAGTGAGTCAGTTGTTGTTCGCTGATGATACACCGCTGGTGGCTGATTCATGTAAGAAACTGCAGAAGCTGGTGACTGAGTTTGATAAAGTGTGTGAAAGAAGAAAGTTAAGAGTAAATGTGAATAAGAGCAAGGTTATTAGGTACAGTAGGGTTGAGGGTCAAGTCAATTTGGAGGTAAGTTTGAATGGAGAAAAACTGGAGGAAGTAAAGTGTTTTAGATATCTGGGAGTGGATCTGGCAGCGGATGGAACCATGGAAGCGGAAGTGAATCATAGGGTGGGGGAGGGGGCGAAAATTCTGGGAGCCTTAAAGAATGTTTGGAAGTCGAGAACATTATCTCGGAAAGCAAAAATGGGTATGTTTGAAGGAATAGTGGTTCCAACAATGTTGTATGGTTGCGAGGCGTGGGATATGGATAGAGTTGTGCGCAGGAGGGTGGATGTGCTGGAAATGAGATGTTTGAGGACAATATGTGGTGTGAGGTGGTTTGATCGAGTAAGTAATGTAAGGGTGAGAGAGATGTGTGGAAATAAAAAGAGTGTGGTTGAGAGAGCAGAAGAGGGTGTTTTGAAATGGTTTGGTCACATGGAGAGAATGAGTGGGGAAAGATTGACCAAGAGGATATATGTGTCAGAGGTGGAGGGAACGAGGAGAAGTGGGAGACCAAATTGGAGGTGGAAAGATGGAGTGAAAAAGATTTTGAGTGATCGGGGCCTGAACATGCAGGAGGGTGAAAGGCGTGCAAGGAATAGAGTGAATTGGAACGATGTGGTATACCGGGGTCGACGTGCTGTCAATGGATTGAACCAGGGCATGTGAAGCGTCTGGGGTAAACCATGCAAAGCGTGTGGGGCCTGGATGTGGAAAGGGAGCTGTGGTTTCGGTGCATTATTACATGACAGCTAGAGACAGAGTGTGAACGAATGGGGCCTTTGGTGTTTTTTCCTAGCGCTACCTCGCACACATGAGGGGGAGGGGGTTGTTATTCCATGTGTGGCGAGGTGGCGATGGGAACAAATAAAGGCAGACAGTATGAATTATGTACATGTGTATATATGCATATGTCTGTGTGTGTATATATATGTGTACATTGAGATGTATAGGTATGTATATTGTGCATGTGTGGACATGTATGTATATACATGTGTATGTGGGCGTGTTGGGCCATTCTTTCGTCTGTTTCCTTGCGCTACCTCGCTAACGTGGGAGACAGCGACAAAGCAAAATGAAGCAAATAAAATATATATATATATATATATATATATATATATATATATATATATATATATATATATCCATCCGCTGCCAGATCCACTCCCAGATATCTAAAACACTTCACTTCCTCCAGTTTTTCTCCATTCAAACTCACCTCCCAATTGACTTGACCCTCAACCCTACTGTACCTAATAACCTTGCTCTTATTCACATTTACTCTTAACTTTCTTCTTTCACACACTTTACCAAACTCAGTCACCAGCTTCTGCAGTTTCTCACATGAATCAGCCACCAGCGCTGTATCATCAGCGAACAACAACTGACTCACTTCCCAAGCTCTCTCATCCCCAACAGACTTCATACTTGCCCCTCTTTCCAAAACTCTTGCATTTACCTCCCTAACAACCCCATCCATAAACAAATTAAACAACCATGGAGACATCACACACCCCTGCCGCAAACCTACATTCACTGAGAACCAGTCACTTTCCTCTCTTCCTACACGTACACATGCCTTACATCCTCGATAAAAACTTTTCACTGCTTCTAACAACTTCCCTCCCACACCATATATTCTCAATACCTTCCACAGAGCATCTCTATCAACTCTATCATATGCCTTCTCCAGATCCATAAATGCTACATACAAACAAATCCATTTGCTTTTCTAAGTATTTCTCACATACATTCTTCAAAGCAAACACCTGATCCACACATCCTCTACCACTTCTGAAACCACACTGCTCTTCCCCAATCTGATGCTCTGTACATGCCTTCACCCCCTCAATCAATATCCTCCCATATAATTTACCAGGAATACTCAACAAACTTATACCTCTGTAATTTGAGCACTCACTCTTATCCCCTTTGCGGAAGTGGATCATAGCGTGGGGGAGGGGGCGAAAATTCTGGGAGCCTTGAAGAATGTGTGGAAGTCGAGAACAGTATCTCGGAAAGCAAAAATGGGTATGTTTGAAGGAATAGTGGTTCCAACAATGTTGTATGGTTGCGAGGCGTGGGCTATGGATAGAGTTGTGCGCAGGAGGATGGATGTGCTGGAAATGAGATGTTTGAGGACAATGTGTGGTGTGAGGTGGTTTGATCGAGTAAGTAACGTAAGGGTAAGAGAGATGTGTGGAAATAAAAAGAGCGTGGTTGAGAGAGCAGAAGAGGGTGTTTTGAAATGGTTTGGGCACATGGAGAGAATGAGTGAGGAAAGATTGACCAAGAGGATATATGTGTCGGAGGTGGAGGTAACGAGGAGAAGAGGGAGACCAAATTGGAGGTGGAAAGATGGAGTGAAAAAGATTTTGTGTGATCGGGGCCTGAACATGCAGGAGGGTGAAAGGAGGGCAAGGAATAGAGTGAATTGGAGCGATGTGGTATACCGGGGTTGACGTGCTGTCAGTGGATTGAATCAAGGCATGTGAAGCGTCTGGGGTAAACCATGGAAAGCTGTGTAGGTATGTATATTTGCGTGTGTGGAAGTATGTATATACATGTGTATGGAGGTGGGTTGGGCCATTTCTTTCGTCTGTTTCCTTGCGCTACCTCGCAAACGCGGGAGACAGCGACAAAGAAAAAGAAAAAAAAAATATATATATATATATATATATATATATTTTTTTTTTTTTTTCATACTATTCGCCATTTCCCGCGATAGCGAGGTAGCGTTAAGAGCAGAGGACTGGGCCTTTGAGGGAATATCCTCACCTGGCCCTCTTCTCTGTTCCTTCTTTTGGAAAAAAAAAAAAAAAAAAAACGAGAGGGGAGGATTTCCAGCCCCCCGCTCCCTTCCCTTTTAGTCGCCTTCTACGACACGCAGGGAATACGTGGGAAGTATTCTTTCTCCCCTATCCCCAGGGAAATATATGTATATATATATATATATATATATATATATATATATATATATATATATATATATATGTATATATATATATATATATATATATATATATATATATATATATATATATATATATATATTCCCCGCCTGAATGTGTATCACAAAGTAGTTATATTACGGGTTTCAAATGGTGCACATACGTTCTGTGCGATGCTAGGAATGTACCGAGTTGAAAGGTCGTGGGTTTGGTTAGGTGTTGGATTATAACCTAGTCACGTTCGTGAGACGAGTGACGTGTTGCCTTCATAACCAGACGTAACACAGCGTCTTGACAAACCACTGTATGTTCTGCTACCGTGTTGAGGATTCTGTTGTCATACCTGCTTCACGATGTGTTCTTCCTTGACCGTGTGTGTGTGTGTGTGTGTGTGTGTGTGTGTGTGTGTAGCTCCCACCAGCTCACTTCCAAGATGTATCATGGCTAAGGCTGACGGAGTGGTGGCAGATGCACAAGACAGTCCCAGGTGTTTCTTATTGCATCATGAGTACTGTAGTACCTGGGCACACGAGGCATAGTAATCAAGGATGTGGGGTGGGGAGGGGAGGCGGGGAAGGGGGAGTCTCTCTCTCTGTATAAGAGGGCAGGGCGAGGAGATCTCTCCGAGGACCTGGTCTTTACCTCCTCCTGGTCTGCAGAACCCACGTGTTGCAAGCCCCCCCCCCTCCACTCCCTCCCACCTTCTGGCTGGAGGCGACCCAACCGACTAACCTGAAAGCTCACTTCAGAAAAGACACTTTGAAGATGTCAAGAGTCTTAAAGGTGTTCAGGAAGCAGCTCGAGTGTGACGTGCTAATTGGCCTGCGGGCTCTTGGCTGGCCCAGGACGAGTCATGATGCTTGGCCAGGCCGGGTGAAGCCAAGGGGGGAGGGGGGGGATCCAAAGCTTTTAATTAACGTCAGGTTGGAATTTTTATAGATTTTAGAATATCATATATATATATATATATATATATATATATATATATATATATATATATATATATATATATATATATATATATATATATATTCCTATGAGTCCACGGGGAAAATGAAACACGAAAAGTTCCCAAGTGCACTTTCGTGTAACAATTACATCATCAGGGGAGACACAAGAGAGAAATATAACAGTCAGTTGATATACATCGAAGAGACGAAGCTGGGGCGCCATTTGGTAAACACACACACACACACACACACACACACACACACACACACACACACACACACATATATATATATATATATATATATATATATATATATATATATATATATATATATATATATATATATATATGTGTGTGTGTGTGTGTGTGTGTGTGTGTGTGTTCCAATTATATTTTAAGCGTTAGGTTTCGGAGTAGTGGTTTGGTCTATGCAACACCCCAGGTGAGTGAGTATTTTGTACCATCATTCGCTCAGGTGTGGTCTGAGCTGAGGCTTCGGGGTTGTGAGATGTAGACCGCCCCGCCAACTGTGTGGTTAACCTACTTTTCGTAAAACAGCTTCGCGGTGGAAGACGGTTCGCGGTGTCGAGAAATCTGGCTGGTGTGGAGACAGTTAAGAACAGAAATCCTCTCTTGTGTTCTCCATCAAGCTTGTATGACGGGTACTGAGTGATTCATTAAGATGATTAATTGAAGCGGGTGATGCAAGGCGCCATCTGTCGTGATGGTCCTTGTGGAGCCATTACAGGGCAACTAGAGTTGTTGGCCTTCGTACTGTGATTCCCGTTTTCTCTGTCAGTTTTTGGAAACTACGTTTTCTTTAATTTTACTTTTTTTTTTCTTCTAATCATATTTTTATGACCGGAAGAATTTATGTTATATGTAATAAAGGGATATATTTTTTATCACCACGTAAGAAAGGGGATTTTTTTTATGAAAGATTTTTTTCATCATGTAAGTAAGGGGATTTTTTCATCATATCTCAGGTCAGATTGTGGGATTGATAATGACTTATAAAAAATGATTGTGTTCTATGTATTGTCTTTTGTCAAGGTTATCTCTTGTTGGGAAACGTTTTTTCTAAGTGCTACTTTAGATTCTTAAGTACGCAGTAACACTTCAAAGTGTTTTCCGTTATTCCAAGTGCTATTTTAGAATCTTGAGTATGCACTCACGTGCGAAAGTGTTTTCCGTTTTTCCAAAGTGGGATAGACAAAATCTGGTGAAGTTTGATGCCTCCGAGTCTCTGCCGAAATTTCCTCACAACTCTCTACTTTGACGGTTCTGTAATTCCACCTCTTGACTCAGGTGAACATCCAACTCTTTTTTTTAGAAATCCCACATTACGGGAATAGTGAAGTGTGCCTCTATGGAGTATTGCTCTTATATCTGGGTTAGTTCTTGCTGTGCATTCTTACTCGACAGGGTTGAGTCGAAAGCGGTCCGACATATAAACTGTCCCAGGATAACTTGAAAGCTGGACCCACTTGTCCTACGCCGCAATGTTGGTTCACTTTCGCTCTTCTACAGGTATTATTTTGGTGTATGCTCCCGAGAGCTGGCTGCTTGTGTGTCACCCTCTTCTACTAGACCAGACGACGTACCTCAAGGGTGGGCTGTTTTGATAACTGTTTCTTTCCCAACACGTCGAAGCTTTGGAACTCTCTACCTTCTCATTCTTTTCTAATGACTATGACCTGGCATATTTTAAACGACAGGTTTTTCACGTCCTCCAGAATTCGTATGTACTTTCCCTTGTCTCTTCTTCTCACATTCATAACTCTCTCTGTATTTCAATTAAGGCCCGGCCTTGATGTGGATTTTTCTCCGTGACTGGAGCCTCCGACGTAGGAAAAAAAAAAAGTACGAGGTACTAGTTTAGGAGGTACCATACTCTAGTTTAAGTAGGTACTAAGTGCTAGTTATTGAGGGTATGAGATACTAGGGACTTGAGACATTATACGTACGTGTGTCATCGGAATACAAAGGATAATTAACAGCAAAATACCATTAGGTCCTTTCGAGACATTTAGCTGTAGTGGAAGTGATGAGAATCATATAGGCCACCGTGGTGAGAGTAGGAAACATACAGATGTCATGGAGAAATACTTTTGATATTTATATGCAACTCTGGATTTCAGTCGGGGGCCTGAAGTGAAGATTGTTTTGCTGTCAAGGAAGTTTTGTTTTGCTGTCAAGGAAATTTTCGATTGTTTTTAAAGCTACGAGGACCTGATTTACATGGGTATGACATGTTTATTTCCGGAGGTATATGGTACAAGTGTCTGGTTACTATTTTTCTGGTGTAAGGCACCGAGTCTTGGTGATACAAGGTAGTGGTTGGTGTATTTGAGAGGCCCAGTGAAAACAGGATCAACAGAGGCAGACCAAGCAAGGGCGTGTGTGTGTGTGTGTGTGTGGCGTCTGGTATTGCCTGTGTGGTTCCCTCGAACGGACGGTTCAGACACATCGTCCCTGAAGCCAGAGGAATTCAAACGGGGATTCAAACAGCAGACAGACCACTGGGTCCTTTCGAGACACACGAAGTACTGCTCTACAGTGCTCCAGTTATGTCAAGGGCGTGTTGCTGCTTTGGCTTAGGGACATCATTACACCATGTTGTTAGAATTGTAACACTTGAGTCCTAAACAAGGACGATCCATCGTTGGGAAGTCCAGGTTAACACAGAGAGTATCAGATCCGTCGGTGTGTTTCGTCGTCTGCCTCGGGCGGGAGTTATGACGTGAAGAGAGAGAGCGAGGCAGGCTGTTGTTTTACCCATTTTATGCCCAGCTCCTCGAACACGGCGGGATGATCCCCGGTGTTTGACCTGCTCCTTAAAGGGTCTCTAGAGGAGGGAGAAAGGCGGAAAAGGGGCTGGGCCATTTTACCCAAGGGTCGTACCTTCGGGCTCAAGGGGTTAGAGACAAGTGCAGCTCTCTCTCTCTCTCTCTCTCTCTCTCTCTCTCTCTCTCTCTCTCTCTCTCTCTCTCTCTCTCTCTCTCTCTCTCTCATATCCACAGTGCCAGGCAGCAGGCAGATGTGTGTGTGCGCGCGCGCGCGCTAAAGCCTCCGACTGACGCCATTTAAACACGCGTTTGCCGGAAGTCGTTAAATATTCATGCAGGTCCTGAAGCATCTTGAGATCGTTTGTGACGTCTTCGTCAGGCATGTGGGGCGCGCCGCTGCCCACAGCGTCTGGTATTCGAACATGGATATGTGCGGGGCGTCCTGTGACGCTACCACGAAACACATTATGACGTTTGATACTTGACTGCACCTCAACCCTTACTATTGGCGTTATATATATATATATGTATATATATATATATATATGTATATATATATATATATATATATATATATATATATATATATATATATATATATATATATATACATTTTTTTTTTTTTGCTTTGTCGCTGTCTCCCGCGTTTGCGAGGTAGCGCAAGGAAACAGACGAAAGAAATGGCCCAACCCACCCCCATACACATGTATATACATACGTCCACACACGCAAATATACATACCTACACAGCTTTCCATGGTTTACCCCAGACGCTTCACATGCCCTGATTCAATCCACTGACAGCACGTCAACCCCGGTATACCACATCGATCCAATTCACTCTATTCCTTGCCCTCCTTTCACCCTCCTGCATGTTCAGGCCCCGATCACACAAAATCTTTTTCACTCCATCTTTCCACCTCCAATTTGGTCTCCCTCTTCTCCTCGTTCCCTCCACCTCCGACACATATATCCTCTTGGTCAATTTTTCCTCACTCATTCTCTCCATGTGCCCAAACCATTTCAAAACACCCTCTTCTGCTCTCTCAACCACGCTCTTTTTATTTCCACACATCTCTCTTACCCTTACGTTACTTACTCGATCAAACCACCTCACACCACACATTGTCCTCAAACATCTCATTTCCAGCACATCCATCCTCCTGCGCACAACTCTATCCATAGCCCACGCCTCGCAACCATACAACATTGTTGGAACCACTATTCCTTCAAACATACCCATTTTTGCTTTCCGAGATAATGTTCTCGACTTCCACACATTTTTCAAGGCTCCCAAAATTTTCGCCCCCTCCCCCACCCTATGATCCACTTCCGCTTCCATGGTTCCATCCGCTGACAGATCCACTCCCAGATATCTAAAACACTTCACTTCCTCCAGTTTTTCTCCATTCAAACTCACCTCCCAATTGACTTGACCCTCAACCCTACTGTACCTAATAACCTTGCTCTTATTCACATTTACTCTTAACTTTCTTCTTCCACACACTTTACCAAACTCAGTCACCAGCTTCTGCAGTTTCTCACATGAATCAGCCACCAGCGCTGTATCATCAGCGAACAACAACTGACTCACTTCCCAAGCTCTCTCATCCCAACAGACTTCATACTTGCCCCTCTTTCCAGGACTCTTGCATTTACCTCCCTAACAACCCCATCCATAAACAAATTAAACAACCATGGAGACATCACACACCCCTGCCGCAAACCTACATTCACTGAGAACCAATCACTTTCCTCTCTTCCTACACGTACACATGCCTTACATTCTCGATAAAAACTTTTCACTGCTTCTAACAACTTGCCTCCCACACCATATATTCTTAATACCTTCCACAGAGTATCTCTATCAACTCTATCATATGCCTTCTCCAGATCCATAAATGCTACATACAAATCCATTTGCTTTTCTAAGTATTTCTCACATACATTCTTCAAAGCAAACACCTGATCCACACATCCTCTACCACTTCTGAAACCGCACTGCTCTTCCCCAATCTGATGCTCTGTACATGCCTTCACCCTCTCAATCAATACCCTCCCATATAATTTACCAGGAATACTCAACAAACTTATACTTCTGTAATTTGAGCACTCACTCTTATCCCCTTTGCCTTTGTACAATGGCACTATGCACGCATTCCGCCAATCCTCAGGCACCTCACCATGAGTCATACATACATTAAATAACCTTACCAACCAGTCAACAATACAGTCACCCCCTTTTTTAATAAATTCCACTGCAATACCATCCAAACCTGCTGCCTTGCCGGCTTTCATCTTCCGCAAAGCTTTTACTACCTCTTCTCTGTTTACCAAATCATTTTCCCTAACCCTCTCACTTTGCACACCACCTCGACCAAAACACCCTATATCTGCCACTCTGTCACCAGACACATTCAACAAACCTTCAAAATACTCATTCCATCTCCTTCTCACATCACCACTACTTGTTATCACCTCCCCATTTACGCCCTTCACTGAAGTTCCCATTTGCTCCCTTGTCTTACGCACCCTATTTACCTCCTTCCAGAACATCTTTTTATTCTCCCTAAAATTTACTGATAGTCTCTCACCCCAACTCTCATTTGCCCTTTTTTTCACCTCTTGCACCTTTCTCTTGACCTCCTGTCTCTTTCTTTTATACTTCTCTCACTCAATTGCATTTTTTCCCTGCAAAAATCGTCCAAATGCCTCTCTCTTCTCTTTCACTAATACTCTTACTTCTTCATCCCACCACTCACTACCCTTTCTAAACAGCCCACCTCCCACTCTTCTCATGCCACAAGCATCTTTTGCGCAATCCATCACTGATTCCCTAAATACATCCCATTCCTCCCCCACTCCCCTTACTTCCATTGTTCTCACCTTTTTCCATTCGGTACACAGTCTCTCCTGGTACTTCCCCACACAGGTCTCCTTCCCAAGCTCACTTACTCTCACCACCTTCTTCACCCCAACATTCACTCCTCTTTTCTGAAAACCCATACTATATATATATATATATATATATATATATATATATATATATATATATATGTATATAGATAGATAGATAGATAGATTGATATGATGATCACACAAGTCCATGATGAAAGATTTAAGGGTGAAATCGCACTTCAGTCGTTCATACAATTTTATTTAACTTGTAATTTTTTTTTCTATGCATGTGGCACGACATGTTTCATGGAGACGATCCACCTCATCATGTGCCAGTACTTGATACAGTTATATAAATCCCCAGCAACACACCAGACGTACCGTCCGGCGTCTATGAACACACACACACACACACACACACACACACACACACACACTGGCATCACCGACAGTAACCGTTCAAAGGAAAAGTGGTTAACGTGGATTACGTGACGGGGGTTGACCTGGGTAACTAGGTGTGTCTTGGACCACTTTTTTTTTGTTTCCGTTTATTGTCAATTCTCTCATAATGAATTGGTTAATGATAAGATGGGCTTTAAAGTTGCCTGGGGACAAATTAAAGCTCTTAACATTAGCACTTAAGACAGATTCAGTGATGTTGCGTGTGGCATAACCAGCAGAAGGGTATAGAATAACTGGATTATTAATGTCTACAGTGTTTAGCGATCGCATTTTGTGGTCCTCCCTGCGTACTGCCTGACGGTGCCAATAACATCTCTCCGTTATAGTTTTTCCGGTCTGGCCAATGTGTATATCTTTTTATGCCTTACATTTGAATGATTTGGCCTACTTTATATTGAGGTCTTACTGATAGTGTTGTTGTGCTGGAAGGCAACATAACAATCACTGTTTTTTAATGCATGTTTTAGATTAACTAAGTGGGAAGAATAGGGCAACACTAAACATTTAGACCTATCCTCATTTGTCACATTTTTACTACTAGATGCATAAAATGTCTTCCTAGCTTTCCGGTAAGCTTTGTTAAAAACATAGACATAACTACAGATGTTTTTATAGAAGAATCATGTATTGAAAAATAATGAATATTGCTCTCAGAGTTGGTAGACTTCCTGTAGATCTTAAATCTACATTTACCAACACACCAAGAGAGAAAGAGCAGTTTGCCTTTTTCCCATTCAATTTTGAATATGATGGTGGGGTGGATGTTGTTTATTTCATGAAAGAAAACATCACAGTCTTGGGAGGATGGCCACAGGAACCACACATCCTCCACTTATCTAAACCAGACTCTCGGATGATTATTTATTGAAGTTCGAATTTCAGTCTCAAAATATTCCATACATAAGCTTGGACTATGTGGATTTCCCATTGTAAGCCCAAATTCCTGTCTATAAAGATTACTTTCATCTTCTTGTTAACCATTATTGGAAGCACATAGCTGCACCAAGTGAATGAAAGTTTTTATGGGCAGGGGCAAGGCAAGGCTGAGATCAGGCAATTTCCTTCTTAAATATGTGATGGTTTCATTAATGGGGACTTAAGTGAAAAGGGAATTCACATCAAAGCTAATGAGTTTATGATCAGGCAAATTAATGTTCCTAACCTTGTTTACAGAATCTAAGCTATTAATAACAGGCGATGAAGAGATTTTTTCCGTGAACATTGCTAAGGTGTTTTGCTACCATTTGTATAACTTATAACTCGGAGGAATTAACAGATGAGATAATTGATCTGAGGGGACGTCCATCCTTATCAGTTTTGGGGAGACCATATATACAAGGAAGAGAGGGATTAACCATCCTTACTGACTTCACATTGTCCTGGTGCTTATTTGATATTTGGTCGAGTCTTAAGAGTTGACGAGTGGAGAGTGCCTAAGCTTCGAGGTGAAGGGAAAGAAACAGTTATCAAAATGGCCCACCCTTGAGTTGCCACCGGCCACATAGTAATCATGCGACACGTCAGCTGGGCGAGTATTGCGTGCACTCATAAGCACCCCAGGACACTTTCTCCCGGGTCTACTGGAACCTCATGGTTGTGTTACCCTCAGCAGTAGGGCGGGTTGGATTCTCTTCAAGCGAGACGGTCTTTGACGAGAGTAAACTGTGTCTCGTCAGCTGACAAAGGCGACTTTTCACTCAGGGGTTAACCTCAAGCAGGCGGAGTGTGGTAACACGTATACCTACGCGGTCATTTGCGTTAGCCTTAGTATATATATATATACAAGTGGGACACACTGTTGATTATCGATGTTCGCTAGAATATCGGAGACAAGTACGATGGCACATAGTATGTAAACAACTCCAGGAATGAGGTATGATGGTTTGTTATTGTGTATGTGAAGACTAAGATGCTTAATCTCTCGAGGCTTATGATCAGGGAGGGAGGAGCACTGTTAGACCTGAGCGTGATCACAGATCGCTGTGTGTCAAGGTTAACACCGTAATGCTCCACAGAGACGTATAGTCAGCACTTGGCCCTTAGTGTGTGAGTTGGGAGGGACGCCAACAGATGGCGTGGATACAGTGTGTCGGGGGAGACCAGCCTGTGTGAGAGGACACCACAAGGTGAGGAGAAGCGGCCTACTAATAATAATGATGACCTCCTCTTTTTAGACGTTGCTGAAGAGCCTGGCGCTATGGATAGATCTTACTGGTCTTGTTCAGAACGTACCCGGGAACTCGGATCGCCTGGCACTGCCGTCAACCATCCAACCCAAACCTCCCTTCAACTGAAGGAAAACGTATATATGTATATATAGTTTGAAAAGAACATCTTGTTTTACGGCTGATCTGTAGAACGAAAGGGGGAGCGGCAACCTCAAACGGTGTCTTAACATGGTCTTAAACCCATACAAGTGCTTCATGTGCTAACCTCTCGATCAGGAAGACTAGGAGAAACCATACGTGGAATTGAACGCCGTGTTCTACTTCACAGTGGCGCTTCCCAGTTCACAGAACTATCCCCAGTTCACAGTAGCGTGTTCCAGTTCACTGAACTATCCCCAGTTCACAGTACCGTGTTCCAGTTCACTGAACTATCCCCAGTTCACAGTAGCGTGTTCCAGTTCACTGAACTATCCCCAGTTCACAGTAGCGTGTTCCAGTTCGCTGAACTATCCCCAGTTCACGGTAACGTGTTCCAGTTCATAGCAGGATCCTAGTTCACAGGAACTTTTTCCATCCAGTTCACAGTAAGCCAGAGAGGCCTTTAACATATCCCCTTTGTAAGTAAGGACAGAAATGAATTCAGAGCAACACCTTTGTCTGAAAGTCAATAAAAGAATAATAGAAAAAAACCACCTTCAATAAAACATGTTTAAAATGAGAAAAAATGACACTGGAAAACATTATATTAATGTATTTTATCATGTATATTTTTTATGTGTATTGATAAACATTTCTGCCTTTTGGAAAAACGATGGAAAAGGAAAAGAAATAGAATTCGTGTTAGAAAATATATACAGCGCGCGCGCGCGGCAGCCTTGTGTGTGTGTGTGTGTGTGTGTGTGTGTGCGTGTGGGGAGGGGGGACTTGCTGGCGCGCCATGTTATGAACGGGGAAGCTAAGTGGATAAATCGAGGTGGATGGGGAGGATGGTGGTCGGATGGTATGGTAGGTAGATAGAGGTACTGGGATGGATGAGTGACTGGACAGGTAGGTTGGTTGATAGATTGCGTTGCAGTTGAGGATAAGTGATGGTAGATGGAGAACTTGAGACATGGATAAGTGGTTAGGACTGGGGGGTAGTTATATGCAGTTAACGATACAGATAGTGTGATATAAACGTTATGAGACATATTGAACGGTGGAGGGAGAGACCAGTAGAAGGCTGGAAGAACAGATACACAAACGATTCCTCAACCGTTTGAGGAAATTGTGTTGGCAGGCTCAGGAAGCCGTGTTGGAAGGCTCAGAAAGCCGTGTTGGTAGGCTCAGGAAGCCGTGTTGGAAGGCTCAGAAAGCCGTGTTGGAAGGCTCAGGAAGCCGTGTTGGAAGGCTCAGGAAGCCGTGTTGGAAGGCTCAGAAAGCCGTGTTGGAAGGCTCAGGAAGCCGTGTTGGAAGGCTCAGAAGCCGTGTTGGAAGGCTCAGGAAGCCGTGTTGGAAGGCTCAGAAAGCCGTGTTGGAAGGCTCAGGAAGCCGTGTTGGAAGGCTCAGAAAGCCGTGTTGGAAGTCTCAGAAAGCCGTGTTGGAAGGCTCAGAAAGCCGTGTTGGAAGGCTCAGAAAGCCGTGTTGGTAGGCTCAGGAAGCCGTGTTGGAAGGCTCAGAAAGCCGTGTTGGCAGGCTCAGGAAGCCGTGTTGGAAGGCTCAGAAAGCCGTGTTGGAAGGCTCAGAAAGCCGTGTTGGCAGGCTCAGAAAGCCGTGTTGGAAGGTTCAGAAAGCCGTGTTGGAAGGCTCAGAAAGCCGTGTTGGAAGGCTCAGGAACCCGTGTTGGAAGGTTCAGGAAGCCGTGTTGGAAGGCTCAGAAAGCCGTGTTGGCAGGCTCAGGAAGCCGTGTTGGAAGGTTCAGGAAGCCGTGTTGGAAGGCTCAGAAAGCCGTGTTGGAAGGCTCAGAAAGCCGTGTTGGAAGGCTCAGAAAGCCGTGTTGGAAGGCTCAGAAAGCCGTGTTGGCAGGCTCAGGAAGCCGTGTTGGAAGGCTCAGAAAGCCGTGTTGGCAGGCTCAGAAAGCCGTGTTGGAAGGTTCAGAAAGCCGTGTTGGAAGGCTCAGGAAGCCGTGTTGGAAGGCTCAGGAAGCCGTGTTGGCAGGCTCAGAAAGCCGTGTTGGAAGGCTCAGGAAGCCGTGTTGGAAGGCTCAGGAAGCCGTGTTGGCAGGCTCAGAAAGCCGTGTTGGAAGGTTCAGAAAGCCGTGTTGGAAGGCTCAGGAAGCCGTGTTGGAAGGCTCAGGAAGCCGTGTTGTCTAGCTGCTTTGTGGAGGCAGCCGACGTTCCTTGGGAGCAGGTCGTCTTCCTCATCGTCGCCACCTTCTTCGTCATCCTTCCTCCACACTTGGTTCCAGATGGCCGTCCATATTGACAGATGACTATGAGAGCTTGAGGAACCCCGTGAGTGTCGTAGGGTTACTATCTGTGGTTTACGGGGGAGGGAGTTTTCCACCCGTGTTGCCTCATCTTCTTGACCTTTTATGTATGTCCAGTGTCTTTATTTCTGTGTTTGTTTTGCACACACACACACACACACACACACACACACACACACACACACACACACACACACACACACACACATTCTATCGATGTGCCTAAATGGGAGGATGAACAGCTGGTTGAACTGTGGACCGGCTGCCGCGACCAGGATGAGTACGGTGTTTGGGGGAGAGAGGTGGAGGCAGGAGCGAGCGAACCCTCCTTACTGCTGTGATGGGGGTAGGGGTTGTGGAGGGAGGGTGTCTGCTTGGGCAAAACGGTAGGGGAATCTGTCATGAACAGTGGCGGTAGGTGAGTGGAGGTGGCATTACCAGGCTACTCTACGTAAATCGATTATGACTGGAGCTGCTGTCAACTTTTGTACGATGAATGTAAGGGAATTCAGACAGCACCAGACCACTGGGTCCTGTCTTGGCTGTTAGTGACAGTGGAAGAGATCAGAGACGCACGCCCAGGTTAGTGTAGTGCGAGTGGGAAAGTATAAACATGTTTCAAAGGGAGAAAAACCTACCAACTTTTCATGTACCCAAGTCAGCGCAGATACAATTAGTCATGGTGGTGGACTTGAACATATCTGTGGTACTGCTTTCAGCCACTGTACTAACACGTTAACAGTCCTGTTGGAGAAAAGGTACCTGATCTCATCCGAGACAAAACGTTTGATCACGAGTTTGTATCCATTGTACTGGTGGAATCTTAAGGAGCTGCTGAGATCGAAGATTATTGAATCCTTTGACAGTATTGAATAACCTGTGTGTATTTCTTATGGGCACAGCAACACGTGTATGTTGTATGGGCCCACCACCACATGTACGTTGTAAGGATACAGCACCACATGTACGTTGTATGGGTACAGCACCACGTGTACGTTGTATGGGCCCACCACCACATGTACGTTGTAAGGGTACAGCTCCACATGTACGTTGTATGGGTACAGCACCACGTCTACGTTGTATGGGTACAGCACCACGTGTACGTTGTATGGTTACAGCACCATGTGTACGTTGCATGGATACAGCACCACGTGCGCGTTGCATGGTTACAGCACCACATGTACGTTGTATGGGCCTACCACCACGTGTAAGTTGTATGGGTACAGCACCATGTGTACGTTGCATGGATACAGCACCAAGTGTATATTGTATGGGTACACCACCACTTGTATGTTGTATGGGTACAGCACCATGTGTACGTTGCATGGATACAGCACCACGTGTATATTGTATGGGTACAACACCACTTGTATGTTGTATGGGTACAGCACCACGTGTACGTTGTAAGGCTTCAGCACCATTTGTATCTGTGTTTCGTTTAACATGATGGGGGTAGGGGTGAGGTGGGGGTAAAGGGGTTGGGGACTCCTATGACAGGTCCCCTCGTACGACGCAAGTCGTAGGTGGTGTCGTATGTTCAGCGACGCCTACCACATGGATTAAGTCACCGCACTTGAGAGAATAAGTGGTCGTACTCAAGGGATTAAGTTCGTCCTACTCATGGGGTTATTACGTCGATCGTACTCAAGGTTTTTTTTTAAGTCGACGTACTGAAGTGATTACGTCGTCCTGCTCAGGAGCCAAAAAACCTCAGCTTACCCGAACGGCCGAGGGGCACGCCCCTCCTCCCCCCTCCCCCCAGGGTCATGTCCTGATCACCGGAGGTAACGCCCGAACCACCCAGGGTCCGTGGCTGAGGGGGAGAGAGTTTACGTTGGTCATCACCCCAGGGTGCTTGACCTGCTACCCCGTTCCAGATGGAAGCTAACACGTGCAGCTGGGAGGAGGAGCAGGTGTGCGTACGATCACCTGCTCGTAAAACGTTGTGGATGGATGGATGTGTGCAGAAAGCGGCTACTTTATGGTGCACACCTGCTCATCCTGCGGACGGAGGCGCAGAAGAGGATACAGAGTGCACACAACAGGTCCAGGGAGACTGTTGGGAGGGATCAGTGACTGCAGTACACATTACCAGGTACACACACAGTGAGGAAGAGGTTAACAAGGATTGGGCAGCATGCAATGAATCAATTCAGAAAGTTACATATTAACTGAACTGTCTACGAACGTTGAACAGAAATGATTGGGTGATGTTAAATTTAAGGATTTTTAACATGTGAAGGATTTGCATCAGACAAATTTAGGATAGTTTTCAAGTATGTGAGGTTACGTATTGTTATGACTGAAGTGCTCGTTCATATCTTGTGATGTTCGGTACCAGTCATCTCCGAACTCACTGAGTTAACAGTGTTGTAGTTCATGACATTGCCAGGGGTGAGAGCAGCTCTGCTGGCCAACAAGAGAGGCAGACTCCCATGAGTATCTGTAGTCCATCAAGATGTCTGCTAATCCTGTTAGTGGTGACCAAATATATATACGTATAGATAGATAGATAGATAGATAGATAGATAGATAGATAGATAGATAGATTGATTGATTGATAAAGGTGATATCACAGTTCGGTACTTCAGATGATTTTTTTAACGTGTATTTTTCTCTCCTTGCTACACTACAGGGAGACAGTCCGTCTCATCGGGTGCAAACAATTGATAAAGTTTTTAAATCCCAACACCCCAGACCCATCGTCCGGACGACGGGTCTGGGTGTTGGTGTTGGGATTTAAAAACTTTTTGCATTGTTTACACCTGATGACGCGGCTTGTCTCCGTGAAACATATAGCGCAGCAAGTATATATATATATATATATATATATATATATATATATATATATATATATATATATATATATATATATATATATATATATATACTGTTTCCCCCTTTAGAAAGAGGATGTGTTTCAAAGGTGGAGGGAACAAGGAGAAGCGGTAGACCAAATTGGAGGTGGAAGGATGGAGTGAAAAAAAATTTTGAGCGATCGGGGCTTGAACATACAAGAAAGTGAAAGGCGTGCAAGGAATAGAGTGAATTGGAACGATGTGGTATATCGGGGTCAACGTGCTGTCATTGGATTGAACCAGGGCATGTGAAGCGTCTGGGGTAAACCATGGAAAGGTCTGTGGTGCCTGGATGTGGAAAGGGAGCTGTGGTTTCGGTGCATTACACATGACAGCTAGAGACTGAGTGTGAACGAATGTGGCCTTTGTTGTCTTTTTCAGGCGCTGCCTCGCTGGAGGGATGGAGGGGGATGCTATTTCATGTGTGGCGGGGTGGCGATGAGAATGGATGAAGGCAGCAAATATGAATGTGTACATGTGTATATATGTATATATCTGTGTATGCATATGTATGTATATGTTGAAATGTATATGTATGTATACGTACGTGTGTGGGCGTTTACGTATGTACATATGTATGTGGGTGAGTTGGGCCATTTCTCGTCTGTTTCCATGCGCTACCTCGCTAACGCGGGGGAAGGCGATTAAGTAATATATATATATATATATATATATATATATATATATATATATATATATATATATATATATATATATATATATATATCCCTGGGGATAGGGGATTAAGAATACTTCCCACGTATTCCCTGCGTGTCGTAGAAGGCGACTAAAAGGGGAGGGAGCGGGGGGCTGGAAATCCTCCCCTTTCGTTTTTTTTTTTTTTTTTATTTTCCAAAAGAAGGAACAGAGGGGGCCAGGTGAGGATATTCCAAAAAAGGCCCAGTCCTCTGTTCTTAACGCTACCTCGCTAACGCGGGAAATGGCGAATAGTTTAAAAGAAAAAAGATATATATATATATATATATATATATATATATATATATATATATATATATATATATATATCATACGTGATGTCATAATGGGGAGACGGATCTGCCTGTTTTTTTTTTTTTTTTTTTATTTTCCAAAAGAAGGAACAGAGGGGGCCAGGTGAGGATATTCCAAAAAAGGCCCAGTCCTCTGTTCTTAACGCTACCTCGCTAACGCGGGAAATGGCGAATAGTTTAAAAGAAAAAAAAAAAAAATATATATATATATATATATATATATATATATATATATATATATATATATATATATATATTTTGTTATACTTTGTCGCTGTCTCCCGCGTTTGCGAGGTAGCGCAAGGAAACAGACGAAAGAAATGGCCCAACCTCCCCCCCATACACATGTATATACATACGTCCACGCACGCAAATATACATACCTACACAGCTTTCCATGGTTTACCCCAGACGCTACACATGCCTTGATTCAATCCACTGACAGCACGTCAACCCCGGTATACCACATCGCTCCAATTCACTCTATTCCTTGCCCTCCTTTCACCCTCCTGCATGTTCAGGCCCCGATCACACAAAATCTTTTTCACTCCATCTTTCCACCTTCAATTTGGTCTCCCTCTTCTCCTCGTTCCCTCCACCTCCGACACATATATCCTCTTGGTCAATCTTTCCTCACTCATTCTCTCCATGTGCCCAAACCACTTCAAAACACCCTCTTCTGCTCTCTCAACCACGCTCTTTTTATTTCCACACATCTCTCTTACCCTTACGTTACTCACTCGATCAAACCACCTCACACCACACATTGTCCTCAAACATCTCATTTCCAGCACATCCATCCTCCTGCGCACAACTCTATCCATAGCCCACGCCTCGCAACCATACAACATTGTTGGAACCACTATTCCTTCAAACATACCCATTTTTGCTTTCCGAGATAATGTTCTCGACTTCCACACATTCTTCAAGGCCCCTAGAATTTTCGCCCCCTCCCCCACCCTATGATCCACTTCCGCTTCCATACGTGATGTCATAATGGGGAGACGGATCTGCCTGTGTTGATTTCAATTCGTCGTAAGTCTAAAAGATTTTGTTCGTATTGTTTCTGAATTATTGTTTTAAGATTACTCGCAGGTAGACCTACGGGATAATCTGATACATCCTGTGAAACATAAGTTTCTTTTAATACTACACACACACACACACACACACACACACACACACACCTCATGTACTCCGAGCCCAGCTTGTGAACGAATCCAGAGAAACAGGACTTTCTGCGTCATGCGTAATTCAGTTACGAATGTGTCGTTCTTCAAGGCACAACAAGCATTGAAGAGTCATGCAGATAGCGAGGAAAGAGGATTTGAACAAGTTTAAGGCCACAGGAATTAGGGTGCAGTGTAGTGTGAAGTGTAGATGTCCAGTTGTTGACTTTGGCTCCGTGTTGTAGGTAGAAAAATAAAATCCCACCAAGCCCGTGGTACAACCATTAACACTCCGAACAACACCAGTGGCTTGTAGCTGGGGTCCCACCTGCCCGTGTGTATGGTTTGTGAGAAGATTCCTTTCAGCGTTGATGGTGTTTATGTTATAAACAGGTTCCTTTACCGTCTCTTAACGTCACCTACGGCTGTGATCTGGGCAGAGGCTTTGGGATGAAAGAGGGGAATGGTGATGTCAGAGACGTTAATACGTGATGCCTCACTTAGTGCGTCACATTGTTAAGGTCGTGAATACCATACATTCTAAGCCCAATACAGTTGTAGCAACTCGTTATGGATGGATATAACCCTTTTCAAGTTGGTGTGAGATGCTTCTTTGCTCTGATTGGAATGCGTTTACCTGAGCATCCGACCCCTCAGTTTGAAGGCTGATTTTAGTTATTCTGTCACCGAAACCTTATAAGAAGACAGAGCTCATTCCTCATGTTTATGATCTTTGTTGCTCTGAGACAGCTGAGAGTAATGCTCATTGCGTGCTTCTGTATTTTCTCAAGCCTTTTGTCAGATGATGAAGCAAGCAGAGGCTTTTAGGTAATGGAACGTTATTTTTAACTTATCTGACAGTTGCCCCGTATTGTAGACTGGGGTCAGGTACAGTCAGCTTTGAGTGCTCTAAGCCTCTCTCAACACTAATGGTTAGGTCTGGTTACAACAGCTACAGATGGTGGTGCTTCTAATCCAAGATAGCATATTACATCACAAATGTGTGACCCATTATTCATCCTGATTTTTCTGGCGACACAAACCGCTTTAGGGAGGGTGTCTGTTGAGAATGTAGGTTGTCCCAGCAGAGATGACACGCCCCAGCCTTTTACTAATATCTGATACATTGTAAGTGTATTATTATATCCAGAGGTGTTGATCATAATTATCGTCAGCTTAACTAAGTATATGGTGTTCGATATTATTAGTCATGGGCTGAAGATGGGCATTGATTAGTCATGGACTGAAGATGAGCATTAATTGGTTGTGGATTGAAGATGGGCATTGATTGGTTGTGGATTGAAGATGGGCATTAATTAGTCATGGAATGAAGATGGGCATTAATGGGTCATTAACTGAAGATGGGCATTAATTAATCATGGACTGCAGATGGGCATTAATTGATTATGGACTGAAGATGTACATTTATTAGGACATTAAACAAAACACCACCTTGCGGAATTCCAAGTTCAGATCCTTTGTTTTGTGTCCATGAAACAAGATGACAGGAAGCCACAAGTCCAGCGAAAAAGCTGGCCTCTTTTGGTCATGCAAAAATACTTCTCGATTGGCATTAGCAAAAGCAGCTTTAAGATAGAAAAAAAAGATAAGCTGGTGTATACTCGTTACGAAAAATAAAAAAGGTGGTAGTGCAGCTATGTACTCTCTTTTATTGAGACAAAACCGGATGAATTGGAAGACAGCGGATTTTTGGTTCCCTGTGTGCCATCCTTAAAAAGGTTTTACGTAAACAATGTATCAGTGATATAGGTGCTAAGGGATTATGTTGGTTGGATTTGAGTATTGGAATGGTAAGGGCGTAGAATTTGTATCACATATCTCACGTTATACAGTGCAAGAAGTGGACTGCCGGGTACATTGCTTTGGAATCTTAAGATTCTGGAGGTGACACATCCTCTCCTGGAGACGTTGCTTTGCTTTAAGTTAAAAAGTGCAAAAGTGAAGGACAATGTGAAGGAGTAGACTTGCAATAACAGTAATGACGTGGCCTCCTAGCTACGTATCTTCCTTGTATATCAGCTGACTGTTATACTTCCTTATTGTATCTCCCCTACTGATGTGATCGTAACACGAAAGTGCACTTTCTGTTAGACTTAAGCAACATAGATATAGTATAAGAACGGGACAAGATTCAAATGCCTTGTTTAATCATGTTAAAAACTATGATCATTGTATTGACTGGAGTAATGCCATCTCAGTTATTAACTCTATTACCACGAGAAATATCGTTGAATCATGTATTATTAAATACACAAAGAAGTATAATCTTAATGGTCTATACAAATTGGATAACTTTATTGCTGATAGAATTTGTAAACAATTCACCCTCTTGTCCACATAATAAGTTTATGATACGCTCGTTGTCTGTCTTGGACAATTCGCATGTTTACCAAATGGCGTCCTAGCTACGTCTCTTCGTTGTATATCAACTGACTGTTATATTTCTCTCTTGTGTCTCCCCTGATGATGTGGGCTCATAGGAATATATATATATATATATATGTATATATATATATATATATATATATATATATATATATATATATATATATATATATATATATATATATATATTATCCCTGGGGATAGGGGAGAAAGAATACTTCCCACGTATTCCCTGCGTGTCGTAGAAGGCGACTAAAAGGGGAGGGAGCGGGGGGCTGGAAATCTTCCCCTCTCGTTTTTTTTTTTAATTTTCCAAAACAAGGAACAGAGAAGGGGGCCAGGTGAGGATATTCCCTCCAAGGCCCAGTCCTCTGTTCTTAACGCTACCTCACTAACGCGGGAAATGGCGAATAGTTTGAAAGAAAAAGAAAAATATATATATATATATATATATATATATATATATATATATATATATATATATATATATATATATTTTTTTTTTTTTTTTTTTTTTTTTTTCATACTATTTGCCGTTTCCCGCGATAGCGAGGTAGCGTTAAGAACAGGGGACTGGGCCTTTGAGGGAATATCCTCACCTGGCCCCCTTCTCTGTTCCTTCTTTTGGAAAAAAAAAAAAAAACGAGAGGGGAGGATTTCCAGCCCACCGCTCCCTTCCCTTTTAGTCGCCTTCTACGACACGCAGGGAATACGTGGGAAGTATTCTTTCTCCCCTATCCCCAGGGATAGTATATATATATATATATATATATATATATATATATATATATATATATATATATATATATATATATATATATATATATATATATATTCCAGGAGCTCTCTTTTCCACTACCCCTCCCTTTCCGCACTAATGAAATAGGTGTCTTTCCTCGGTCATGTCCATATTTCCAAGACACCTTGATCGTCCCTCTGTCAGTCAGACTGCAGCAACTCACTCTTACACCATTTCTTTCTACACAATCCACCTTCATCACGCCAGATATCATCAGATATTTCATTTCCAACATTTCCACCATCTTCCTCTTTGTTTCCCCAGCCCTATTCGGGAATAATCCACCTTCAAATATACCTTCATCTTTTACTCCAACAGAGACTGAAATCTCCCCCAATGCAGCCAGAATCTTTATGGCCCCTTCTTCAACCGCATGACTCAAAACATCATCCACCACGGTGGCATAGTGCAACGTCCACTCCCCAGAGGCTCGTAAAAAGCACACCACCTCCCGACGGTCCTCCCCATCCAGACTCTCACTCGAACCCTCCTGTCTCATCTCCCCTGCTGCTCCTCATTGCCTTGCCTTCGTTCACGTTTACCCTCCACTGTCTCGTTCCACACACTCGCCTGGAACTCTGTCACCAGCTTGTGGAGTTTCTCGCTGGAGTCTGCCACCAAAGCCGTATCGACTGCATATTGGATTAGGTACCTTATTATTTATACTGTTAAGAAATCTTCACTGAAAGATTTTGCTTAAAAATCTCACAAGAATATATATATATATATATATATATATATATATATATATATATATATATATATATATATATATATATATATATATATATTGAGAACCATGGTACCATAGGGTCTTTGAATTAGTACTGCCCTCGCGTAGATATAGTGATCTTCAGCGACGTTCTGCTAAAAATGCTGAGGTTCACAAGTCTCGTCAGCCCACACCTCTCCGTCGTACGTAGCGTGTTTCCCTTCGCCTGTCTTGGGTTACGCAGGTCAGGAAAACGCCCATCACTAGATGCTGTGTAGATTGCAGTTTCACCTTTAATTAATGCGCAGTTACGGAGGGTGGTTCTGTGTTTAGGCAGGGGGCAGGTGTTGGCATGTACGCAGAAAGGGGGAAAGAACGTGTCTGTCTAGAATTATGATTTCTCGTACACATGTTTCAGCCACGTGCTGTACGAGAGTAGGACCCTTGAGAACGACTGCATGACCCTTTGGCAATGATGACCTTTGATCTGACCTGTGGGGGATCAGGTTTGTAAAGATCGCAGTGTCAAGGAGGCCGAGATGTGGCAAGGTGTACGTGGTGTTGGGTCACACACATCACCTGACGTGTGTGTGGCTTCCAAGTTTAAGGGCGTTCGAGTCCTTTCGGGAGGGGTTTTTCCAGAGGCCATCTCGCTTCCAGTTTCCAGATGCCACGTTACGTCCAGTTCGGATCGTTTTCATAGGCAGCGTCTTGAAGATGTAACTACTGCATAACAAGAGGCTACTGTTGTTAACCAAGGGACAACTGTTGTTAACCAGAGAGAACAACGGTTGTAAAACAAGAGGCATCTCTGTTGCAATACGAGGGACAACTGTTGCGAAACAGGAGACAACGGGTGCAAAAGAAGAGACAGATGTTGCAAGACAGGAGGCGCTGCTGATGCACAACTACGTCGAGTTATCTTCCATGATGACATCACGTTAATAGCGAATTCATTCTTTTCTTTTTTTTTTTTGCATTTCCTTCGTTGAATAATCAAGGCCATGTCATGTACCCTGAATGAAAAGAATTCACATTTCTTCTTGATGAAGGAAGAGACGGAATGAAGTCGGCCGAAGTGGGCTTTTCAGGAGCCGAGATACATCAGGGCAGTAATTTGGTGATGGGCAAAAATTGGTCGACCAGTATGACACCTGTCAGAGAGGGTAGACCACTTGTGGAAGGAGGAACCACCTGTGGAAAGGGGGAAGACCACCTGTAGGAGGGGTTGGACCACCTGTTGGAGGGGGGAAGAACCACTTGTGGTAGGAGAAAGACCACCTGTGGGAGGGGGACGACCACTTGTGGGAGCGGTAAGACCCCTTGTGGGAGGAGGAAGACCACCTGTGAGAGGGGTAAGACCATCTGTGGGAGGGGGCAAACCACCTGTGGGAGGGAGTACACCACTTGTGGGAGGGCGAAGACCACCTGTGGAAGGGGAGTAGACCATCTTTGGGAGAGGACAGACCACCTGTGGCAGGGAGTAGACCGCTTGTGGGAGGGGGGAAGACCACCTTTGGGAGAGGGTAGACCACCTTTGGGATGGGGCAGACCACCTGTGGGAGGGAGTAGACCGCTTGTGGGAGGGGGCAGACCACCTGTGGAGGGGGGTAAACCACTTGTGTTAAGGGGAAGACCACTTGCGTTTGGGGGAAGACCACCCGTGTGAGGGGAAAGACCACCTGTGGGAGGAGGTAGACCACCCGTGTGAGGGGGAAAAACCACCTGTGGGAGGGGGTAGACCACCTGTGGGAGGGCGGAGGAAAATGGCTGTTCGCCCGACATCAGTTTCCAGGGAATTGGTTGAGAATGGGGACGTCAAATACAGATTTTTTATTTAGGAGCCTCGTCTGTTATCTAAGATGCATGAGATGTGATGCCGCGCTGATAAGGTGTCAGGCGGGCGGAGGCGCGACGTGGCCTCAAGGAGGGTGTTGGGTCTGCGTCAGCGCCGCCGTCAGCAGCAATAACAGCAGGTGGGTCCTAAAGTGGTAGGTGCTGTCGCTACGTACACCAGCAGTGTTGGTACCAGCGAGAAGGTTTACCGTGTGTGTGTGGTATCTGGGATCACCATTGTGGAGACTCATTGTATAAGGTATCAGGGGAATTATAAGGTCGCAGCATGAGCGATCACCATCAGCAGCATTGATGTAAGCAGGGACTCAGCATTGTGGTGGCTGGAGCAGCATCAAATGCTAACATAAACGGATCGCCAACAGCACCAGCAGCATTAACAGCATTAGCATTATTGCCTTCGGTGACCGTAGTTTTTGTGACAGCATGGGGGCGTGTGGAACTGATAGGATCGGCAGCATTAGCGCCAATAGCTGCGGGAGACACAGGAACAGCTCCAGTACATACCATGCTGCTTCTGCTGCAGCATGTTAGCAGCAGCATAGAGAAGGATCACAGCACCAGTGACACTGCTGTCAGGAGGAGGAGGAGTGAAGTGGGGTGGGGGAGCTTTTTTTTTCTTGACTCGTCCTCCACCGTAAGAACAGCGGCAGGAGAAGCAGTGCCGGTTGTCAAGGCTGCAGCAGTAAAAGAAGCAGTAACAACACCAGCACAAAGTAGCAGTAAGAGCAACACTGCAAGCAGCAGTAACTTGCAAGACTGGTAAGAATAGAAGAGTCAGAAGGAACCCGCAGCCCAGCCCGCACGACCTCAGTAGCAGCAGTAACTGCAAGAGGTCGAGCAAGCAACAGCAGCATGACCGACGACAACAACAACAACAACAACAACAACAACAACAACAACCACCACCTAGCAACAGGAGAAGGAGGCAGCAGCAGCACCAGCAGCAGCAGCAGCGGTGCCGGTGATGGCGTCAGCTGTCTGCAGTAAATATGATACACATCACATGTCCCAACATTTTACCCACGCCCAGCCTGCCAGGCAGCCAGCCAGCCAAGCGCTGGTCCCTGCACCATGGAACATCATGCACTGTACGCCGCCTCCTGCTGGCTGGCTGGCTCGCGCTCGCCTCCCCTCTGCGCTACGCTCAATATTTTATGGTCGTACCCCCATGTCTTCTTGAAGCATCATGCTGCTGTCTCCCGTCCGATGGAACAGCATCGGCAGCATTCTTTGTATGCTGCTGCTGTGTGTGTGCTGCCTGTTGCTCTCACGCGCCCCGTTCTCTCCTGCGCCGTACCGACAGAGTCATCGCCAGTGGTGTATCTCTCTCTCGCCAGTGGTGTCCGTCTCATGACTGTGACCCGGAGTTAATAGGTCACAGTCTCTGCATATTGCTCCGTTGGTGTTGGTTGATCAGCCGCGAGCTATGGCGGGTCTTGTGGTGCTGTTGTGAGGGTGTGTGTGTGGCCTGGTGCTGTGGTGTGTGCTTTGGTGGTGTGAGGAGGGTGTGTGTGTGTGTGTGTGTGTGTGTGTGTGTGTTGTGACCTGCTGCTGTGGTATGAGTTATGGTGCTGTGGTTAGGGGATGTGACCTGTTGTTTTGGTGTGTATTGTGATGCTGTGATGTAAAGGGGGGGGGGGTGTGACCTGCTGTTGTGGTGTGTTATGATGTGGTCAGGGTGGTGAGGGGGGGATTCGTGTGTTATGGTGTTGTTGTGTGTGTTATGGTGCTGTGGCTCATAGCTCGTTGGTGCACTGTGACGCCTGCTATGTGGTGACGCAGTCACGTTGCTGTGGTGTGCTGCTGTGGCATGCAGCGTGGCGTTGTGGCGCGATGCTTGCTCGTCGCGCTGTGGAGCGCTGCTTCCAGTGACGCGGTCCGAGACTTCTCCCATGAAGCTGGAGCTCTGTGATGCTGTGGTGTATATCCTGTGGCGTGTTGAGCTGTGGCGTGTACAATACACTTCTCGAGTGATTTTGCGGTGTGGCACTGTGGTTGTCTTGAGATCTGAGGGTGTGGGGTTACAGTACGTGGGGGGGGGGGGGGTTGTGTGGTATGTTGTTTGTGAGTGTGTGCTGGTGTGGCGAGGTGCTGTGTGCCCATGATGTGCTGTGGAGGGATTTAGTGACGTGACGATGTCATGTTCTGTGGCGGTGTTAGGGCGTTGTAGCGCTGTGGGACGGTGGAGTGCGATGTAGGTGGTGAAGGGTGGTTCATTCTCCTGTGTGGTTGTGGTGCAGCATGGGGTTATGGCATGAACCTCAACGGACCATGTAATGCTAAAGGTCACAGAGCCGCGGAGTTTTTCACCCCACTTTACCATTTGCTGTTGTTGTTTGGTTGAGCCAGGCACCAGCAGCTTTTCCTAGCTATTATGTAATTTTTTTTTCCTCCCCTTTTTCGCCTCTGTATATGAAATATATTGTATCATAGATTGGATTAAAAATGTTTAATTTGATTCTGTTATTTCGTGAAATGTTATCGTACGTTAGTTGATGGGAACCTATAATCTGTTTATCGTTACTTTTGTCACTTATTTTGTTATATAAAAAAAAAAATACACGTTCGAATTATATGTATATTTATATTGATATGCAAGTTACATATTTATATCAAACTTTCAAATGTGCTTTACGTTTAGACAATGACAGCTTGCGTCTGTGCGCCAGGCGTGGCCCCTCACGACCCCCCCCCCCCAGCACTGCAAGCTTTGAAATTCTTCAGCCAGCGAATGAGAGTTTTCTTTTGTCATTCTGTTGGTCGTAAGCCATCTGTATGTAGATATGGCCGCGTAAATCTGTGCTGACAAGCTGAGTCGTATGTCTCTCTCGCTCTATGTGCCCTCGCTTTCTAACGTACCCAGCCCAGGCTTGACCTTGGAGCGTGAACACTTTAGGTCTATGCATGATGGTGACAGTTGCAAGTGTGAATAGACAGTATGAGGGGAGGGATACGAAGAGACATCCTATATTTAAGTGTTTTACTTTTTTTTTTTTTTTTTTACTTGACTGATGGTAATGTAGCGTTCGGACACCAGTCAGGACCAGCAGCATCATGATACAGACGACATGCAGGGGTAGAGAGGGACTAGCAGCCTTTGAAACAGACGACATGCAGGGATAGAGAGAGAGGGACCCGCGGAGAGATAGAGTGGGAGTAGCGACGGACGTAGGGTAACCATGGAGGGATGGTTAGGCACAGTGGCGCCCAGGGCAGGAATGGATACAGACAGACGGACAGTTCCAGCTGCCAGGGAGGAAGTGAGATATACTGGGGCCGACGTGGACGTGTATCGAGACGTACTTTGCCAGAGGCAACCACGCCCGCGAGGTGAAAATTTTCACTCACGTGTGTTTGTTAGTCTTCCAAAGACTGTGAGGGAGGTGGCAACTGTGTGAGTGCGAGTTAATCGCGAGTAGGGTAGAAAACGAGAGAACGGATGAGGAAGGAAAACGGAACAAGAGATGAGTGGAAGGTGAAGGTGGGGAAAAAAAAAATTAATTTGCTGTTTAGGAGTGAGGCAGCATAACACAGATTCGAAGGGTGGCTTTTGTTGCCGTTAGATGACGCCAGGTCTACGCCAGGCACGGGATTTTGTCTCCTGACGACCTTATATAATCTAGTTCCACAGCTGGCGACCAGCTGGGTGTTGTCCCGCAGGTCGCCAGCTGTCTCCTCACCCACCGCTTGTCGTAGCTCCTCACACACACACACACACACACACACTCTCTCTCTCTCTCTCTCTCTCTCTCTCTCTCTCTCTCTCTCTCTCTCTCTCTCTCTCTCTCTCTCTCTCTCTCTCTCTCATCCCCATAAACAATGCCTTGCTTTTCCATCAGCTCAGCGGAAGGTCCCGACGGCTCTGCCCTTGGTGGTAGCGTTGCCAGTTACTCTCCCATCTACATACTCGTGCAGAACACCCGGAACAAGCTACAGGAGTGGACCACCGCCTCTCTACGTCACCGCCAACCAAGCCAAGACGGTAGTCATACACACCGGCCTCGCTCCCACCCAGTGCTGTTACAGTATGCCCCAGCCCTCCACCGGGTGGTCCAGTCCACGAAGCTCTTCGGAGTCACACTAGACGATGGACTGAGGTGGAAGGAGCACGCTCGTACCATCATGTCCTCCTTTATTCTCCATGGACTCGCTCCGCCTGGACTCGTAAGACCATCTACGCAGTTTTCATTCTTCTTCAAAAACCTCGCCCATGACTTCCTCTCCTCGTCTTCCTCCTTTCCTACCGCACAGTTGGTACAAAAGGTGCAGAAAAGGGACCTGGAGGATTATCGTCAGCCCTATACTTCACGCCACCTATCAAAAAGGGGCACAGTTACATTAGGGCCTTCCAAGTCTGTCCAGACATCACCTGGACCACAATCAGAAGGCGCGCAGATACACTCGTCCTCCCAGCTCTGTCCAGACCTGGCCTGGAACTCATCGAAATGAGCTTCTGTCCTCTGGTTCTTCCAGCTTTGACCAGATATCACCTGGATCTCATCTAAAGGTACTCGGATGTACTACTCCTCCCAACTCTTTCCAGGCATGACTTGGACCTTAGCTAACTACTAAGGAAGAAACTACTGCGCCATTCTCGCTGCCATCACGTCTCACTAGAGATCCCTCGTCGCAGTTTGGCACCACATGGTGCATCGAGCCCATCCATGCTCGTACAGACCGCTACAAGGACAGCCCCACTGTGTACTTCTTAATCACCATTCAGGCTCTGTGTTTAAACCCCTTCCCCACCACCTTCCACCCCACTCCTCTGGTACATTCGCCATCTGTTGTGTTTTTCTTTATCTGTATAATTTCAGCCTTTGGTCGCACTTAATTCCGTGTATTATTGTTATTATTATTGTTATTATTATTATTATTATTATTATTATTATTATTATTATTATTATTATTAATATTATTATTATTGCTATTATTATTATTATTACTATTATTATTATTACTACTACTACTACTACTACTACTAATAATAATACTACTACGACACAGATGGACAGCCATCCTTTGTTCTTTCATTTTTATTTTCCTTTCCTGTCCGTCCATCTGTTTCCTGGTTAACATCCGCAATAGCCATAATATAAAAGATGTAGACAGATGGAACTCGTAAGCTTGTTTATATGCGTATGTAGATGACCTCATTACATTTGCATAATGTTCGTATCAGTCATGACAAATTTACGGCCATTTCAGGCTCCTGATTTGTTTTTTCTTTTTATTATTATTTTTGTAGAGGATACAGTGTGGTTGAAAACCTAGCTGTGTGTCGTAACCTGTATAGCAGTAGTGTAGTCTCGTAGTAACATGTTGTGTTAGTGTCTCACTCCATCCTGGGGGTAAATATCACTGTAGTTTTTTTGTCCTAGTCAGGGAGTTGGTGGGTTTGTCTCCACTGACAGTTCTAGTTTGTTCTTACCGCTTTGCATAGCATTGCGGCCTAACACAGCAAACTTTGTCAAAGACTTCGAAACACCGAATGCCCCGTAAACACAACTAGTAATAATAATAATAATAATAATAATAATAATAATAATAATAATAAAATGATTATAATAATATTGATAATGATAATAACAGCAACAGCAACAATAGAGTCAGTAGACTCTATACATAGAGATGTCCGAGACATTCATGGGCATAATACAGATGTAGACGCATAATTCTGGTTTTACCCAAAACTTTGAGCCTCAGCAGTTCCTGAACATTCACATTCGCCTGTGTCTCCTCCCAAGAATCCCATAAAACACGGCTAAGATCCTTCGGTAGGATAATAAACCAGTATGTCCAAATCTACTGAGTTATCCGTCCTCTTTTTGTTAACTCCAGCGGTAACTCAGCAGCGCTCCATTCTGTGAAACTGGTTCGAACCCCCCCAGATCAGGAGCTGAGACCAAGAGATGTGTCCTTTTCCCATCGCTCTGTCATAAATATCTGTAACGCATATGTCGAAAGTCATATTGTTATATATTACTCGCGGCTCAGCGAGCGGGTGTGGATGGATGGTGGTCAGCTGGGGAGGGCTTTCGCCAGTTTCCTTGGGTCATATGCTTTCATATCTTTCCTTCATACATATTTCCATTTCTTTCCCTGCACGGTGACGTATATTGCTTGATAGAAGAACGGGATCCTAGTGCTGTCTCTTTATGTAAAAGAAAATAGAACATGGAAGGGAAAATCTTAAGTGAAAGATGTTATAGGGATGGAAGTGTCAGAGAATGTTAAGCAAGAAGAAGTGTGACACATTAGGAGTGGAATCATTCTTGCATAGTCGAAGCAGATAGGTTGCATGTCGTGTTTTATTGAGGGAACATCATCACTACAGTGTTTGAAACGTGTAGGAATGATCCCACTGTAGCTGTATCATGTAGGGATGATCTCACTGTAGCTGTATCATGTAGGGATGATCCCACTGTAGCTGTAGCATGTAGGGATGATCCCACTGTAGCTGTATCATGTAGGGATGATCCCACTGTAGCTGTATCATGTAGGGATGATCCCACTATAGCTGTATCATGTAGGGATGATCCCACTGTAGCTGTATCACGTAGGGATGATCCCACTGTAGCTGTATCATTTAGGAATGATCCCACTGTAGCTGTATCACGTAGGAATGATCCCACTGTAGCTGTATCACGTAGGGATGATCCCACTGTAGCTGTATCATCCATGTTCCTGTTTACATACTTCTTTTGACGCTTCCATCTTTACAGCATCAGTTCATGTTCATGATACATTTCTTTTTCTATCATTACTTATAATGCACGCCTAAGTATTCAGCACCACACATACAGTGGTCCGCTCAAAAGAGGCGTCCTTAATAACAGAGGTGTCCTTAATAACAGAGGTGTCCTTAATAACAGAGGCGTCCTTAATAACAGAGGCGTCCTTAATAACAGAGGTGTCCTTAATAACAGAGGCTTCCTTAATAACAGAGGCGTCCTTAATAACAGAGGTGTGCTTAATAACAGAGGCGTCCTTAATAACAGAGGTGTCCTTTATAGCAGAGGTGTCCTTAATAACAGAGGTGTCCTTAATAACAGAGGTGTCCTTAATAACAGAGGCGTCCTTAATAACAGAGGCGTCCTTAATAACAGAGGCGTCCTTAATAACAGAGGCGTCCTTAATAACAGAGGCGTCCTTAATCTGCTTTTAAGCCGGCAGTAAAGCATGATATTTCCGCGTCTGTACAACTCGGCTCTGAAATACCCTCATGGAAATTTTATTTTCCTTTTTTTTTTTTCTTGCTGTCATTGATTCGTCCTCAGGTAACACCACCGTCGTCCTCTGCAGCTACTGACCCGACGTCGAGTAGGAGGCAGGTCTCTCTCTCTCTCTCTCTCTCTCTCTCTCTCTCTCTCTCTCTCTCTCTCTCTCTCTCTCTCTCTCTCTCTATTGGGATATACAATAAGGTACATTCTTTTTTTTTTTTTTTTTTAGGAGGGGATGTTTGATGTGAGCCAATTGTTAATTGGGGCATATTTTTTCCCTCCTCCCTGCAATACACCGGATGATTTTTTCTTCTGCTCACTATGAAAATTACCAGACAATGGACCTGTCCCATTGTATTATACATCACATGAAGGCTTTGGCTATACAAAATGATGAATGACAAAATGAAATTGCTTTTAGAAGAAAGCGTCTGCGTACATTCTCTCTCTCTCTCTCTCTCTCTCTCTCTCTCTCTCTCTCTCTCTCTCTCTCTCTCTCTCTCTCTCTCTGCCTCTCTTTGCCTCTCTTTTCTTCTCCTGCCCACACTGACCTGTAGCTGAAGGAAACTTTGCTGGAACACCTCGGTAAGGAGGCAACAAGACCCACATACCAACATCTATGAAGTACTGGGTTACATACCAGAGGGAACGTGAGGGGTAAGACGTGGGTCATGAAGACTCTTGATGCGAGGAACACAACAGGTGATGATGAGGAGGAAGGAGAACAAGAAGAAGAAGAAGAGGAAGAAGGAGAAGAATAAGAAAAAAAGAATCCAAAGAAGAAGAAGAAGAAGAAGAACGAAAAAGAAGAATTCGAAGAAGAAAAGAATCCAAAGCAGAAGAAGAATTCGAAGAAGAAGAATTCGAAGAAGAAGAATTCGAAGAAGAAAAGAAGAATTCGAAGAAGAAAAGAAGAATTCGAAGAAGAAAAGAAGAATTCGAAGAAGAAGAAGAAGAAGAAGAAGAAGACGACGATCATGATGATGATGGTCAAGAAAAAGAAGTAGCAGTTGTAGCAGAAGTAGAAGATGAAGAAAAATACGAGGAGGAGGAGGAAGAGGAGGAAGAATAGTTATGGTCTGAGCAGCCAGAGTGTGGGGAGGGAAGTGATGGATTACATACGTACGTCCATATTAAGGGCAGTGAAGTGACACCTCTGTAACGTCTTGAGCACTGTAAGAGCACCAGCCCGTCTTCAAGTCCTAGAGTGGAGTGTTTTGAAGCAGGATTAGCGAGTACAGCGGGCCGTTTATCCTTCTTGTTGTACATGAAAGCTGTTCTCTGCTGCCGCAGGCATGACATCTTGTTCTACCTTAGGTTCAGACAATTTTGGTCGAATACGAGATAGATGATTTTGTAGTGTGTCCAGCAACAGCAGTGCAACATTACGTTAAGCTTGAAAAGCGGCGAGCGATACACGCAGTCTTTGATTATATATTGGGTAGGTAGGTAGGTAAGTAGGTGGGTGGGTGGGCAGATGGGTAAATAGGTAAGTGCGTAATAAGGTAGGCGCTCTTTTGTAGTCGATTCACCGCAGATAGCTTTTTGTGGAATCTTTCCCCATCATATCTCACTGCCATACGTTAGTCCAACAATCATTCTTAAGATTAGCAGTCTCTTCCTTCCCTTCTTCTTCCCCTCTTTTTTCTTCTTCCTCTTCTTCTTCTTCTTCTTCTTCTTTTCTTCTTCTTCTTCACCATCTATTTCATCGTCATCATCATCATCTTTTTCTTCTTCACGATCTATTTCTTCATCATCATCTTTTTCTTCTTCCGTCTATTTCTTCATCATCATCATCATCATCATGATCATCATCATCATCAACATCCTCCTCCTCCTCCTCCTCCTCCTCCTCCTCCTCCTCCTGCCGTGCCCCGTGCCTCACCGTTCACGGCCACTCATCCCTGCACATGTTTTCGCCTAAGTTTATGAGCCTCAGTTTTGCCTTGGTCGTGATATGCAGGTCTCGCATCCTTAACGTAGAATTAGGGCAAAGTTTCCCGGAGGCACAGCTTAGTTTGGCTCCTGCTCTAAGTTAGGTCCTCTTACCCCGATGCTCACATGTGTACAGTAATGTACGTGTGTGTGTGTGTGTGTGTGTGTGTGTGTGTGTGTATGTGTGTGTGTGTATGTGTGTGTGTGTGTGTGTGTGTGTGTGTGTAAGCAAGAGTTCATTATATATGTACTTCATGATTAGTGTAATGTTTGTAGCGTAAATATTATTGATTTGATATTTTCCAATGATATATATATCTTTGTGTGTGTGTGTGTGTGTGTGTGTGTGTGTGTGTGTGTGTGTGTGTGTGTGCGAATCGGTGTTTCATTCTAAGTTTCTATTCTCTTTCCGGCCACATGTTTTGGGGTGGATCTTCCACCTCTCCATTCGCTAAATTGGCATCAAAAACCTCCCATTACATTGCTTCTCCAAGCACCACCACCTCTCCTACTGCCCACCATTCCCATCATGAGGTGTCTGCATGCGTCTGGCTGCTGCTACCAACGGTTTCTGTACGGAGACCGGCCACTCGAGGATTGACCGTTATAATACTCTTATCCTCGAACAGCAAAAACAATGGCATTGTCTTCCTCCTTTCATCTATCCTTCTTCTTATAACCTGTCTGCCTTTATAATTTAGGTCCATCAGCACCCCCGGAACCCTGATTAATGACAGGGTCGTGTGTTTGCACAGTGACTCATACTGGTGTTGGTAGCCCCGCCTCCACTTGGTTTCCTCCAGGGCGTCTTTGATCCCTAAAGGCACGGCGGCACGACCCTTGGGGGTATAAAGGCTTGGCCTTTTTTCGGTCTTCCTATTATTGATAAGGTCAGAGATCACACCATTATATGCAAGGGGTAGTCCCACTGTGTTACTGTATCGTACCAGTGTGTTCATGGGTCGTCCCACTGTGTTAAAGAGACGTTTCATTGTGTTACTGGGTCGCAACCACCGTCTTAATGGGTTCGTACCATTGTGAACCTGGATCGTAACTTGAATGGGCCGTGCCCAAGGATTATACCGTCGTGCTCAAGGTTTTACTAACTCTGATGAGTGCTACAAAATGCCGTGTGGTGTGGCTGATCTCCCTCTCCAAGTATTATGATTGCCAGCCACCTTTACAACGTCATCGGGCCTCGGGGACTCGGTGGTGGAGGCATCCGGTGTGTTGATTGGTCTGAGGTTTGCGATGGTCCTACACTCCTGGAACAGGAGGGTGAAGAATATGTATGACGAGGGATTAAAGAAAGGGGAGAGGAGGGTGGCTACAGCAGTTTGTGTGAAGCAGGAGAATGTATCGATGTAGTATGTAGGGGAAGAAGGGAATGTGTCGATGTAGTATGTAGGGGAGGAAGGGAAAGAAAGAAAAGCTAGATTTAAAAGCAAAAAAGAACAAAAAAGCCAAAAACTGCTTTTTCTGTCCTCAGCTTTGTGCCATTTCACTGTGATTGGATTATTTTATTGGTGTCTTCGTCATGTTTCTTGGGTCTCGTCCACCCCACGGTTCCAAAATACCTTCGGGGATAACAGTAGGCCAAGAGATGCATTCCCTGAGAGCCCTAAGCCTTGGTTATGATGCATCAACAGTACATGTTGATCCACCATAATGCCTCCCACACATGCCCTAAGACCGATATGACGACTGACACCAATACCCTCCTCCATCACCTCATCCGAGGATCCTTAAGTGGCAGGCTAACAACCCCTGTACTATATCAAACCAGGAGCAGCCTGCCTCCCTAGAGAACCCCCAGACACGAAGACCTCAAAAATGTTAATGGATGCTCCCCCGCCATCCTTGCGCTACTTCCCCTAGGGTCTGGTAGTACAGCTTCCTACTGTGCGGAAGTGAGTGTGTTCCCCTCTCGGCCAAATGTGGCCATGAAAGCTTCTTCGCTGATCAAAGCGTCAGAATTTCCACCACGTCAACAACATTCGCCCAGAATTCTTGTAGCGGTAGACCAACCTCTTCCTCCTCCTCCTCCTCCTCCTCCTCCTCCTCCTCCCCCCCGAAGTTCCGACCAGTAGTGTCGAGGTCTACAAGAAATTAGAAAACGTTAGTTATGGGGTAGAGGAGATGAACCCACCCGACCCCGTCGGTCGGTAGATATGTACAGCTCGGGTGCATCACTCGGAGGGCAGGTGCTATTGTGTCGTCATCCTTCATCCAGAGATGACACCATGGCCTTCCAGGGAGTAGCACCCGTAGAGTGCGTCTGCCTTCTCCCTTCCATCGACTCTCCCACAGATGACTCACAAATCCTTCAGGAATTAGAGTGTGTAGAACGATCATTATTTTCCCATCCTGTTTTGGCAGAAGGATTGACAGGCTTGCAACCTGAGCGTGCCAAGGAAATGCCCTGAACGAGATAAACGTAGTTTATCAACAAGTCTCTCCCAACCAAGATCGCGAAACCTGACAGACCGTTTTTATTTTGCTGTGGCGTCTTGTCTCTAGGTATTAAGAGAAAAAGGGAAGGAGGAAGCAACGGACCTGTTGCCGTCGACAACACATTCAAGCGGTTCCGTAGCAAGTGCCACTCTGTCTGAGTCGGTCTCGAGGGGGGCCACGCTGCTGGGGATGAAGCAGCTTGGGTTTTGGTAATCCATCAGAAATAACTTTAATCATAACTGAAGGAAAACTATAACCGCAGCTGTCTAATAACTTTTTCCCTTGACTTTCATCTTGGGTTGTTGTTTTAAAAGTTATTCAACTTTGCTGTTTGGGCCAACTCGAGCCCATTTCGGCTGAAGTGGTTCAGGAAGGAAGCCGCCCTCCCGCGCGTGTTATTATGTCTTGCTCACTCAGCAAGAGCGTGACAGACAGACGCGTCCAGAGCGTTTGGATTATGGTGTGGTAATGCTGGTGCCCCGACCTTCTGGTCAACGCTCACTCTAGTTAATGATCAGGGGAGGCCTCACCTTGTGTCTGTCTGTAGGTAGGAGGCAGCCACCGACCCGCCTGAGTAGGAAATAAAGACGTTAACGCCATCCAGCTGGGTGCCACTGTAGAAGCCAGAGCCTGGAACACTGCCGTGTAGAAAATATCAGAGGAGATCCGGAAACGGATGGTCGACAGAATCGACCACACACACACACACACACACACACACACACACACACACACACACACACATGACTCCACTGTTCTTTTATCAGATGTATATCTGTTGTTATGATCAACCACCTGTGTACTGAGATGCCTTCCTCACTGTACCATCAGTAGACTAATGTGATGCAGTGAGAGAAACGTGATTGATTTGATTTGTATCGGTAACACTGGCGAGTTTGTTTGTTTTTTTGTCCCTCACGCTCATCCCGTGAGCGGTTGTGCAGAAGGATTACAGAGGCCACAGTGGGTCTTCGTCAGACCCCAAGTGTCTGAGAAGTCCGTTAAACCTGTGGTAAGCCTCCAGTGGAAGATCGCCCCACTTACCCCAAGGCTGATGGTTGTAGTGCCCACATTTTTTTCTGCCCCATCTCTCTCTCTCTCTCTCTCTCTCTCTCTCTCTCTCTCTCTCTCTCTCTAATCCTCTTGTGTAGAGCTCTTTCTAGCGGACTGTTACCCGGGATTCTTGCAGGTCATTACTCCGACGTTGGTCGGTAAAGACCCTTGGGTGTAATGATACTCCCACAACAAATTTGTAGCGCCTGTCTCCCCTCCACCCCAGCTTCTTCTACCTCACCTGCTACGCCATGCTTCATGTTCGGGAGGCTTGTCTTTACCCCCACAGCTGGCTGGGTCTGGGACCAAGCTGTGCACTTGCTCCTTTGAATCAATCACGCTTCTGTTTGAGGCTGTGTCCAGCAGGCCTACTCCACACCCTCCATACTTATAGTACAGTAAGTTTTGTCAGGTTTCTCTCCTGAGTGATCCATAATCTCATGAATATTTAGGGTTCCCGAGTGAAAGTTTCTGGTATTTCTTATTGTATGACATCTTTTGATTTGAGTGCTGCATTACGTTTTCTTTCTCCTGTCGTGTCCAGAGGGATGAGTTTCCATTGTCGATTGAGGACAATGCCTTTTCCAGCATTTTCGATTTATATATCATAATATATCATGATATATACGAGTAGGAAGAGAGGAAAGTGATTTGTTCTCAGTGAATGTCGGCTTGCGGCAGGGGTGCGTGATGTCTCCATGGTTGTTTAATTTGTTTATGGATGGGGTTGTTAGGGAGGTGAATGCAAGAGTTTTGGAAAGAGGGGCAAGAATGCAGTCTGTTGTGGATGAGAGAGCTTGGGAAGTGAGTCAGTTGTTGTTCGCTGATGATACATCGCTGGTGGCTGATTCGGGTGAGAAACTGCAGAAGCTGGTGACCGAGTTTGGTAAAGTGTGTGAAAGAAGAAAGTTAAGAGTAAATGTGAATAAGAGCAAGGTTATTAGGTACAGTAGGGTTGAGGGACATGTCAGTTGGGAGGTAAGTTTGAATGGAGAAAAACTGGAGGAAGTAAAGTGTTTTAGATATCTGGGAGTGGATTTGGCAGCGGATGGAACCATGGAAGCGGAAGTGAGTCACAGGGTGGGGGAGGGGGCGAAAGTTCTGGGAGCATTGAAAAATGTGTGGAAGGCGAGAACGTTATCTCGGATAGCAAAAGTGGGTATGTTTATAGGAACAGTGGTTTCAACAATGTTATATGGTTGCGAGGCGTGGGCTATAGATAGGGTTGTGCGGAGGAGGGTGGATGTGCTGGAAATGAGATGTTTAAGGACAATATGTGGTGTGAGTTGGTTTGATCGAGTAAGTGATGAAAGGGTAAGAGAGATGTTGGATAATAAAAAGAGTGTGGTTGAGAGAACAGAAGAGGGTGTTTTGAAATGGTTTGGTCACATGGAGAGAATGAGTGAGGAAAGATTGACAAAGAGGATATATGTGTCAGAGGTGGAGGGAACGAGGAGAAGTGGGAGACCAAATTGGAGGTGGAAAGATGGAGTGAAAAAGATTTTGAGTAATCGGGGCCAGAACATGCAGGAGGGTGAAAGGCGTGCAAGGAATAGAGTGAATTGGAACGATGAGGTATACCTGGGTCGACGTGCTGTCAATGGATTGAACCAGGGTATGTGAAGCGTCTGGGGTAAACCTTGGAAAGTTTTGTGGGGCCTGAATGTGGTAATGGAGCTGTGGTTTCGCGGCATTATACATGACAGCTAGAGACTGAGCGTGAACGAATGTGGCCTTTGTTGTCTTTTCCTAGCGCTACCTCGCGCGCATGCGGGGGGAGGGGGTTGTAATATCATGTGTGGCGGGGTGGCGACGGGAATGAGTAAAGGCAGCAAGTATGAACTATGTACATGTTTATATATGTATATGTCTGTGTATGTATATATATATGTATACGTTGAGATGTATATGTGCGTGTGTGGACGTGTATGTATATACATGTGTATGTGGGTGGGTTAAGTCATTCTTACGTCTGCTTCCTAGCGCTCCCTCGTTAACGCGGGAGAAAGCGACAAAATATTATTAATAAATAAATAGATATATATATATATATATATATATATATATATATATATATATATATATATATATATATATATATATCCAAAACTCTTGCATTCACCTCCCTAACAACCCCATCCATAAACAAATTAAACAACCATGGAGACATCACACACCCCTGCCGCAAACCTACATTCACTGAGAACCAATCACTTTCCTCTCTTCCTACACGTACACATGCCTTACATCCTCGATAAAAACTTTTCACTGCTTCTAACAACTTGCCTCCCACACCATATATTCTTAATACCTTCCACAGAGCATCTCTATCAACTCTATCATATGCCTTGGGAAGTGAGTCAGTTGTTGTTCGCTGATGATACAGCGCTGGTGGCTGATTCATGTGAGAAACTGCAGAAGCTGGTGACTGAGTTTGGTAAAGTGTGTGAAAGAAGAAAGGTAAGGGTAAATGTGAATAAGAGCAAGGTTATTAGGTACAGTAGGGTTGAGGGTCAAGTCAATTGGGAGGTGAGTTTGAATGGAGAAAAACTGGATGAAGTGAAGTGTTTTAGATGTCTGGGAGTGGATCTGGCAGCGGATGGAAACATGGAAGCGGAAGTGGATCATAGGGTGGGGGAGGGGGCGAAAATTCTGGGAGCCTTGAAGAATGTGTGGAAGTCGAGAACATTATCTCGGAAAGCAAAAATGGGTATGTTTGAAGGAATAGTGGTTCCAACAATGTTGTATGGTTGCGAGGCGTGGACTATGGATAGAGTTGTGCGCAGGAGGATGGATGTGCTGGAAATGAGATGTTTGAGGACAATGTATGGTGTGAGGTGGTTTGATCGAGTAAGTAACGTAAGGGTAAGAGAGATGTGTGGAAATAAAAAGAGCGTGGTTGAGAGAGCAGAAGAGGGTGTTTTGAAATGGTTTGGTCACATGGAGAGAATGAGTGAGGAAAGATTGACCAAGAGGATATATGTGTCGGAGGTGGAGGGAACGAGGAGAAGAGGGAGACCAAATTGGAGGTGGAAAGATGGAGTGAAAAAGATTTTGTGTGATCGGGGCCTGAAGATGCAGGAGGGTGAAAGGAGGGCAAGGAATAGAGTGAATTGGAGCGATGTGGTATACCGGGGTTGACGTGCTGTCAGTGGATTGAATCAAGGCATGTGAAGCGTCTGGGGTAAACCATGGAAAGCTGTGTAGGTATGTATATTTGCGTGTGTGGACGTATGTATATACATGTGTATGGGGGTGGGTTGGGCCATTTCTTTCGTCTATTTCCTTGCGCTACCTCGCAAACGCGGGAGACAGCGACAAAGCAAAAAGAAAAAAAAAAAAAAAAAAATATATATATATATATATATATATATATATATATATATATATATATATATATATATATATATATAATGTCTGAGAACTTTTACTCATTTGTAGTTGTAGTGATCTGGATTTTCTGCGGTCGCTGTGGAGATGAAAATTATTTTCTTGTTATCTTCTGATGTTATTACGTCGTCCAGTGTGAGAGGTGATGATATTAGCACACAGGATTATGTACATTCGCTGAAGAGTGTGTCCTGAAGAAGATCGTTTATCGTCGATCTCGCCTCTCGTTTATCGCCGATCTTGCCTCTCGTTTATCGTAGATCTTGCTTCTCGTTTATCGTCGATCTCTCCTCTCGTTTATCGTCGATCTTGCCTCTCGTTTATCGCCGATCTCTCCTCTCGTTTATCGTCCATTTCGCCTCTCGTTCATCGTCGATCTTGCCTCTCGTTTATCGTCGATCTTGCCTCTCGTTTATCGTCGATCTCGTCTATCGTTTTGATAGTTCGTTAAAGGAAAAGAAAGAAGTGATAAATTCCCGGAACCACACAGGGAGACATTGTGAGAGGTGCCTCGCGTTGTGGTCAAGTCTCACTCTGCCATGTTTGAGCGAGCGTCATATGCCGTAGGAAGGGCCCGCCTCTCCCGCTACTTTCCTCCCCTCGTCCCAGGGCGGGGATATCCGACTGGCAAATTTCCATCTCTCGCCTCAGTGACTGGATTGATGCCGAGTGTAAAGCCGTGCGCCTCGACGCCTCTGTTCACACGGCCTATGAATACATGTGCGGCTGGGAGAGAGAGAGAGAGAGAGAGAGAGAGAGAGAGAGAGAGAGAGAGAGAGAGAGAGAGAGAGAGAGGTGGCTGACCAGTGCAGCAGCAGACGCCGCGCTGGTGGTGGTGGTGGCTTACAGAGGCAGAGCCAAGTCGAGGACACCATTCATCACGGAGCCCCCCTCGATCTGACGGAGGAAAGGCCGAGTGTCGGGGGAAGACTGGCGGTTGGTATGGCACTGTCGGGTTGTCTTGACCCTGGCCAGCAGAGGTCTGATGCACCTGGGGTGGGGGGTGATGCCAGCAAGAGAGAGAGAGAGAGGGGGGGGGGGACTGGACCAGTTTGCTGGTCTCTCTGGTGGGATGACTTTGTTTTGCCTCGCTCATTAAGAACTCTGAGGAGATCTTTACCACACGTATCAAGAGCGTCTCTCGTAATCCATGTAAGGGACATCTGCAACCATCGGGGTCACGTGCCGAACTTGTCGAGATGGGTCAAGTCTGCGATGCACACGGAAGGGTGGAATTGGAAGGTGCTTTGAGTGATTGGAGGCCTGAACATCCATGAGGGTGTGAGCCGTGCATGGGATAAAGCGAATTGGAATGATGTGGTATGCTGGGGAGCGAAATGCTATCGGTTGGCCGAACCAAGACAAATGAAGCTTTCAGGGAAATGTCTTTGGGGTTATGGTTGTGGACAAAAGGCTCTGATTTCAGTGTATTGTATACGTCAGCTAGAGAGTGGACGTGGGAGAATGAGGCCATTTCTTCGTCTTTTCCTGGAGCTACCTCGCTAACGCAGGAAACGGCAAACACTTTATATATATATATATATATATATATATATATATATATATATATATATATATATATATATATATATATACATATTATCTCTGGGGATAGGGGAGAAAGAATACTTCCCACGTATTCCCTGCGTGTCGTAGAAGGCGACTAAAAGGGGAGGGAGCGGAGGGCTGGAAATCTTCCCTTCTCTTTTTTTGATTTTCCAAAAGAGGGAACGGAGAAGGGGGCCAGGTGAGGATATTCCCTCAAAGGCCCAGTCCTCTGTTCTTAACGCTACCTCACTAACGCGGGAAATGGCGAATAGTTTGAAAAGATATATATATATATATATATATATATATATATATATATATATATATATATATATATATATATATATATATATATATATATGGTGAGGGAGGTAGATGCAAGAGTTTGGAAATGTGTGAAACGAGGAAGTTCCAAGTAAATGTAAATAAAAGCAAGATTATTAGGTTTAGCAGGATTGAGGGGCAGGTTATTTGGGGTATGTGTTTGAATGGGATAATATTGGAGGAAGTGAAGTGTCTTAGAAACCTGGGAGTGGACATGGCAGCAAATGGAACCAAGGAAGTAGAAGTGGGAAGGGGTGGTAAGTTCTGGGAGCGCTGAAGAATGTGTGGAGAGATTTTTATTAAAGAGGGTAATAATGGGTATGTTTGAAGGATTGCTGGGTGGATGTTGTTGGAAATGAAATTTTTGAGGGCAATAAGTGGTGTGAATCGGTTTAATCATGTAAGTAATGAAAAGGTAAGAGGCGTGTGCTAACAAAAAGATTGTATTGAGAGAGAGCTGAAGAGGTTATGCTGAAATGGTTTGACCATATGGAGAGAATGAGGTTGACAAGGAGGATACATGTGTCATAAGTGTAAGGGAACAAGGAGAATGGGGAGACCAAATTGGAGATAGAAGGGAGGACTGAAAAAAAGATGATGAACGATCGAGGTCTGACCATACAGGAAGGTGAGGGTCGTGCACGGGATTTTGCAAATTGGAACGATGCGGTAGTGAGGGGTCGACGTGCTGTCAGTGGACTGAATCAGGACATATGAAGCGTCCGGGGTAGACCATGGAAAGGCCTGTGGGGCCTGGATGTGGGTAGGGGGCTCTGGTTCCGGTGCATTACACATGACAGCTAAAAAATAGATGTGCGCGGATGCGGCTTTTTTTCGTCTGTTTAATTTTCCAAAAGAAGGAACAGAGAAGGGGGCCAGGTGAGGATATTCCCTCAAAGGCCCAGTCCTCTGTTCTTAACGCTACCTCGCTGTCGCGGGAAATGGCGAATAGTATGAAAATTTTTTTTTTTTTTTTTTTTTGCTTTGTCGCTGTTTCCCGCGTTTGCGAGGTAGCGCAAGGAAACAGACGAAAGAAATGGCCCAACCCACCCCCATACACATGTATATACATACGTCCACACACGCAAATATACATACCTACACAGCTTTCCATGGTTTACCCCAGACGCTTCACATGCCTTGATTCAATCCACTGACAGCACGTCAACCCCGGTATACCACATCGCTCCAATTCACTCTATTCCTTGCCCTCCTTTCACCCTCCTGCATGTTCAGGCCCCGATCACACAAAATCTTTTTCACTCCATCTTTCCACCTCCAATTTGGTCTCCCTCTTCTCCTCGTTCCCTCCACCTCCGACACATATATCCTCTTGGTCAATCTTTCCTCACTCATTCTCTCCATGTGCCCAAACCATTTCAAAACACCCTCTTCTGCTCTCTCAACCACGCTCTTTTTATTTCCACACATCTCTTTTACCCTTACGTTACTTACTCGATCAAACCACCTCACACCACACATTGTCCTCAAACATCTCATTTCCAGCACATCCATCCTCCTGCGCACAACTCTATCCATAGCCCACGCCTCGCAACCATACAACATTGTTGGAACCACTATTCCTTCAAACATACCCATTTTTGCTTTCCGAGATAATGTTCTCGACTTCCACACATTCTTCAAGGCTCCCAGAATTTTCGCCCCCTCCCCCACCCTATGATCCACTTCCGCGTCCATGGTTCCATCCGCTGCCAGATCCACTCCCAGATATCTAAAACACTTCACTTCCTCCAGTTTTTCTCCATTCAAACTCACCTCCCAATTGACTTGACCCTCAACCCTACTGTACCTAATAACCTTGCTCTTATTCACATTTACTCTTAACTTTCTTCTTTCACACACTTTACCAAACTCAGTCACCAGCTTCTGCAGTTTCTCACATGAATCAGCCACCAGCGCTGTATCATCAGCGAACAACAACTGACTCACTTCCCAAGCTCTCTCATCCCCAACAGACTTCATACTTGCCCCTCTTTCCAAAACTCTTGCATTCACCTCCCTAACGACCCCATCCATAAACAAATTAAACAACCATGGAGACATCACACACCCCTGTCGCAAACCTACATTCACTGAGAACCAATCACTTTCCTCTCTTCCTACACGTACACATGCCTTACATCCTCGATAAAAACTTTTCACTGCTTCTAACAACTTGCCTCCCACACCATATATTCTTAATACCTTCCACAGAGCATCTCTATCAACCCTATCATATGCCCTCTCCAGATCCATAAATGCTACATACAAATCCATTTGCTTTTCTAAGTATTTCTTACATACATTCTTCAAAGCAAACACCTGATCTACACATCCTCTACCACTTCTGAAACCACACTGCTCTTCCCCAATCTGATGCTCTGTACATGCCTTCACCCTCTCAATCAATATCCTCCCATATAATTTACCAGGAATACTCAACAAACTTATACCTCTGTAATTTGAGCACTCACTCTTATCCCCTTTGCCTTTGTACAATGGCACTATGCACGCATTCCGCCAATCCTCAGGCACCTCACCATGAGTCATACATACATTAAATAACCTTACCAACCAGTCAACAATACAGTCACCCCCTTTTTAAATAAATTCCACTGCAATACCATCCAAACCTGCTGCCTTGCCGGCTTTCATCTTCCGCAAAGCTTTTACTACCTCTTCTCTGTTTACCAAATCATTTTCCCTAACCCTCTCACTTTGCACACCACCTCGACCAAAACACCCTATATCTGCCACTCTATCATCAAACACATTCAACAAACCTTCAAAATACTCACTCCATCTCCTTCTCACATCACCACTACTTGTTATCACCTCCCCATTTGCGCCCTTCACTGAAGTTCCCATTTGCTCCCTTGTCTTACGCACTTTATTTACCTCCTTCCAGAACATCTTTTTATTCTCCCTAAAATTTAATGATACAAATATATATATATATATATATATATATATATATATATATATATATATATATATATATTTTTTTTTTTTTATACTAATCGCCATTTCCCGCATTAGCGAGGTAGCGTTAAGAACAGAGGATGAGGACTGGGCCTTTGAGGGAATATCCTCACCTGGCCCCTTTCTCTGTTTCTTCTTTAGGAAAAACAAAAAAAATGAGGGGAGGATTTCCAGCCTCCCGCTCCCTTCCCTTTTAGTCGCCTTCTACGACACGCAGGGAATACGTGGGAAGTATTCTTTCTCCCCTATCCCCAGGGATAATATATATATATATATATATATATATATATATATATATATATATATATATATATATATATATATATATTATCCCTGGGGATAGGGGAGAAAGAATACTTCCCACGTATTCCCTGCGTGTCGTAGAAGGCGACTAAAAGGGAAGGGAGCGGGGGGCTGGAAATCCTCCCCTCTCGTTTTTTTTTTTTTTTTTTTTTTTTTTTTTAATTTTCCAAAAGAAGGAACAGAGAAGAGGGCCAGGTGAGGATATTCCCTCAAAGGCCCAGTCCTCTGTTCTTAACGCTACCTCGCTATCGCGGGAAATGGCGAATAGTATGAAAAAAAAAAAAAAGTATATATATATATATATATATATATATATATATATATATATATATATATATATATATATATATATATATGCGTGTGTGTGTGTGTGTGTGGTTTTATACTGTTATATTGTCATATAGTTTTACTGCATGTATTCTTATATTTTTGTGGGATTAGTGTAGGAGAGTAGCGAGGGGCGGCTCGGCGCTAGCGGCTCCCCTTCCCTCTCTCGTCCCTTGTATGGACCTCCCCTGCTAATCCTCTTTCCTCTTTACGTTTCCCTGGATTAATCACCCCTCTCTCTCTCTCTCTCTCTCTCTCTCTCTCTCTCTCTCTCTCTCTCTCTCTCTCTCTCTCTCTCTCTCTCTCTCTCCCCGTGCCGTCTCCCCTCTGTCTTTTATCTTTTATCGTCCCATTTTGCTTCTCTCTCTCTCTCTCTCTCTCTCTCTCTCTCTCTCTCTCTCTCTCTCTCTCTCTCTCTCTAGGCTCGGCTTAGGTGTTCCCACCTTGTTCAGTGTTGTTTTTCACACCCCAGGTGAGGCTTCTCTCTCTCTCTCTCTTTTTTTTTTTTTTTGTCCCCCACCTGCCACACCTCCGCCAGCGGGTCGAGTCGTCACCTTGTATTATCCACGACCTGCTGTTGGCTGACATGATCCACTCCTATTTCTGGCGTAGCCTTTCCCTCGGCAGTCTCTCTCTCTCTCTCTCTCTCTCTCTCTCTCTCTCTCTCTCTCTCTCTCTCTCTCTCTCTCTCTCTCTCTCTCTCTCTCTCCTAATCTTTATATCTAACTTTTCCACTACAGACGCTTTTTGTTTTGTGTGTTTTTTTTCTTTTTTTTTCCCCTCCTCCCGCCTCTCTCACTGGCGTTGTTTTCCTCCTTTGTGTCATTGTTTTGCTTTTGTGTTTTCCTGTTTTAGCGGGTCGTCTTTTTTGTTTACTTTTAAGCTGTACCCAGTGCGTGTGGCCAGTTTGGCCACACCACCACTTCTTCTAGCGGAAACTCTCTCTCTCTCTCTCTCTCTCTCTCTCTCTCTCTCTCTCTCTCTCTCTCTCTCTCTCTCTCTTGTTAGCACATCAGCTTGTTCACCAGGAACTCGTCCCTCTCAGTACCTGTGCGGTTACTGGTCGTCCGCAAACAGAACAACAAAAAAAAATCGTCCCGTTCCATTCGTTTCGAGACACCCCACATTACGACTCGTCCCGCCATCGCCGCGCCATTCTGAACGAAGTCACTCCCTCAGCTTCTGGTGTTCCGTTCCTCCTTGGTCTCTCTTTGGTCGGGATGACTGGAGCTGTGCGCCGCAAGGCTTCCGATGCGGGAGAGAGAGAGAGAGAGAGAGAGAGAGAGAGAGAGAGAGAGAGAGAGAGAGAGAGAGAGAGAGACAGACAGACAGAGAGAGAGAGAGAGAGAGAGAGAGAGAGAGAGAGAGAGAGAGAGAGAGACCGTCGTAGTTAACCCCTATCGAGAGTGTGATTTTGTGTGGGTTATGTGGCGTCTTCCTCACCTCAGCCTGCACACCGCACAAGGGCTCTCGCCCGCCAGTCCCCACACCTTGTCCCATCACCAGCTTGTAATCCTCCTTCTCTCTCTCTCTCTCTCTCTCTCTCTCTCTCTCTCTCTCTCTCTCTCTCTCTCTCTCTCTGTTTCTCCCCACACACACACACACACACACACACACACCATCCTCCCTGTATATCTCCCCATTCTCTCCCTCTTCTGGGTATTACTGACTCTCCGTTGAACATTGTCATAAAACAGGGAGTGCGTTCGGTCAAATGCCCCTCACACCAAGGGATGATGATTTCCCTTCGTATCTCGTGTATGTCGCTCATCCCCTCTGCAGCCCAGGCGAGATGACGCCCTCACACTTCACCCCAGAATGGTCAAGCACGAGGTGGACAGTATTTCTCAGAGTTCAATGTTTATCATTAGTTCAACGTCTGTTCAAATTGCAAGAGACAAAGAACTGGCAGTAACGCCTGGTGTTACTGGGTGCCCATGTGAATGTATTGTATTCATGTTCTGAACTTTGAACACTTGTCGAACTAAAGGCAGATAGTGAGTTCTGTGTTTCAATCGGGATTATTAAGACACTTTCTTTGTAAGCCTCCCTTCTAACTTATCGAAAACGACGGAACAACATTTGGGTATGACGGCTTGACTTTTAAGCTGACCCTCGAGGGTCAGGTCAGAGGTCATAGCCTCATGTCCGGGAGGGGTGTTCGGGGGGGGGGGGGGTGTCGTAAAGTCGTGTTCCAGATGTTCCATGTCGAAGACGAAGGTTCAAAGAGTATTTACGTGTGTCTTACGTTCAACTTGTTTTGCTATTTGATACCATTCCTTCGTTTCTGACGGGCCCACTGGTCACCCACCCCAGATGATGTGTTATACCCACTGTATCTTCTGTGCCTGCCTCCACCTACCCCTTAGCCGTGTGTGCCCTTTAATTACACAGTCATTACTTTTTCTTCTGTATACAGCCGACAGAGTTTTGGATTACTCTCAAATATTTTTATATGAAAGAGTTCAGCCAGTTAGGTTTTCTAGAGGAAGAACCAGTTGTCATTTGTACGCTCCAAGGAATAAGAAAACATCGGGTTGCACTGTGACCATACTTAAGGGAATTGGATGAGAGGAAACAGAAGGAAAAGGTGGGTAAGGAAAGTATGATGCGGTATTCCATTTGAGGGACAGTGTGAGTGTCAGTGTCTCGCTGCCGGGAGAGCTGTGGTAGAGTGCGAATATACCCAAAGGAGGGAGACTACACTTGAGGGAAGGATAGGTTCTTTGGTTACGTTGATGCTGCTCTCACGGGCCAAGAAAGGCGGCACTGGCGAAGCCTTTGTGGTTATGTTGTACCTCAACGAATCAGACTAGGAATCCTTACCTCATAGAACGAATCTGAGGAGGAGATCTTGGCTGAAAGGTATGGATGGATCACGGAACAAATCTTTACTTAAAAGAACGTATCTTTGCCTAGAATGATGAATTCAAGGCCGAATCTTTACATAAAAAACGAATCTTTACCGTTAAAAGAAAATGTGCAAGGACGTATTTCTAAGAGGAAAACCCAAGGACGACATAGGATGAACCTTAACAGAAAACAATTCATCCAAGTACGAAGCCCAAGAAAGACGAATCTTCAACCAAATGAACTAATTTAAGACTGAATTCGTCGAAAGGATCGAATATATGGATGAATCCTCTACATTAAAAAGAGATAAAGTATCATTAGGGGTTTAGTTATGGTTCTAAATAGACCAGAACACCGTCTTGTTTTGAGATATGGTGTCGGCTGCTGGAGGATCCTTTGTCTTGTGTTTCATGAAGCGGTGGTTGAACCTGTTCGTCTTCACCGGCCGCTGGGCATCTAGGGAAGCCAGACGCTGCTTGAAGTGAACACATTAGCTTATCCCCTTGAGCAGGTCAGCAAGGCCCTGGAGAACGACAGCATGGCCCTTGAGCACGACAGCAAGGCCCTTTGAACACAGTAGCAGTGCCTTTGAGCACGACAGCAAGGTCCTTGAGCACGAAAGCAAGGCCCCTGAGCACGCTGCATTTATTTTATTTCCTCTTTAGTATCCAAAACATTGTGGGTTATGTATGACGACCGGATTTAACCTTATCTTATCTTCTTATGTATACCTTAAGATGGATTAGGAGGTCTTCTATCCCCACAGCTGGATCTGGGACCTTACTTTACGTACACCTTATGATGGTGACGGAGGTATTTAACCCCATAGCTGAGTCTGGGACCTTACCTTACCTTACGTATATACCTTACGATGGTGTTGGAGGTCTTCTACCCCCACAGCTGGGTCTAGGACCTTACCTTACCGATGGTTTCTGGGGTCTTCTTATTCCGCAGCCTGGTGTGAGACCAAACTTCATCCGCTCAATCAGACTGTTTTAAGGTGGAGTCCCGAGGGCCTTCTTTTCGATGGGCTCAGAATAAGAAAGGAATTAACCAACCCGGTATCATGGTCGTCTTTCTTGGCTCTGGGTTACGGTAACTAGAATAACACAAATGAAGATGGTAACCTTTCTTGGGTGTGATGATGGTGATGGTGACGGGTTAGCTGGCGACCTGGAGACCTGGAAGGGGAGGAGGGGAAAGAAGGAGGTAGGAAGTGAAATGCACACACACACACACACACACACACACACACACACACACACACACACACACACCTGTTGGCAGCCGGCGACCCTTCCCAGAGGCTTGGAGTCGTTTCTTTGAACTCGCAGAATTCAATTATCTTCTTGGGGTATGGGAGGAACCTCAGCCCCAGTACCTCCTCCTCCCCCCCTGCATAACCAGCGTGGTACGTGAGTGATATAATAACTCCGTGTGTTGTAGCTTCAGGGGCAGCAGAGTCTTTGGTACATCTCTTGTTTTGGTCAAGGTGATGAGGTGTTGGTTGGCTAGAGGGTGATGCCTCAGGTTGTGATGGCTAGGATTTGGTTAGGTAGCTGGTTATGATCGTTGGTTGTTGTGGTGTTGGTGAAAGTGGGTTTGGTTGCTGGTGATGGTCGTGGTGGTTGTAGGGTGTTGGTTGAGTTGTTGTTGATGTTCGTGGTAGAGTTGGTCAGGTGTCAGTTGGTGTTGGTTGTAGCAGTCAAGTGTTGGTTGATTTGCTGGTGTTGGTTGTGGCAGTCAAGTGTCGTTCAGGTTGCTGGTGATGGCTTCGGCCTTGGTGCTCTGATGTTGTTGTGTCTAGTTGGTAATAGCTGTGGTTGTAGCTGGTAAACATTCATTGTTTGTGTGATGTTGGTTGTGCAGGTCAGTTGCTGGCTGGATATCTGGTGTTGGTTGTGGTTATAGTGGTCACTTGTTGGTTGGCTAGCTGGTGATTGCTATACGTTTGGTTGGTAATTGTTAGTTGCTGAGCGGGTGATGATTATGGTTGTGGTGGTCTGTATAGATGACTGAGGTACAGTGGTATGGTACGTCACTAGGGTACATGGCTTGAGGGGTACGAGGTACGTACCTTATGGGGACTTGTATCCTGCTTGGGGTTACCTCTCTCTCTCTCTCTCTCTCTCTCTCTCTCTCTCTCTCTCTCTCTCTCTCTCTCTCTCTCTGTAGATTAAACGGATAAACGATAAAGTTAATCACAGAAGTAAACAGTTCACGTGTATGCGCCCCGGGATTCGAGCTTGGGTCAAATGACTCATCGGTCGGGGAGCGATTCCACTCGGCCATCACGGGACGGGAAAAAAGTCACCCAAGTTCGAATCCCAGGAGGGGGGGGGGGGGGCATAGAGGTGAACAGTAAGAGGTTTGATTTCCATAATACAAGAAGCAACAACGTGATTGATCATATTAATCAGACTAGAACACGCACCCCTACCACACGGGATAGGTAAAAGGTACGTATATCTTGGATATTGTACGGGAAGGTCTGTTATTTTTTGCTTCGTCCCAGTTATAACATGGCTGAGGCTGACGCGTACGCTCCGTCCGTACGTACGTACGCGCGTGGTCGAGAGTCTTAATTTAGCCTTGGTTCACAATACCTCCGTATAAGATACACCTGAAACTTTCCACACTTCGTTCGCAATATCTGATAAAGAGGAGCTTATGATCCACAACTCTAGTTGTGATTTTGCTTGAGTTGTACCATTTACACAAAACAAAAGGTTTAACCTAGTCCTTAACTGTTGTTATAACTTAAAGAAAATGCCATCTTTGGTTATGGAAAGTGATAGATATTTTTGGTATTTTCCAAATCGTATTTTCACCCATTTTTATTCACTTCTAATGACTGTGTTACAGCACTACAGGCGACGTAAGTGTTCCGTGGAACACCACCCCAGTCTGGTTGCGTATCGTTACCCCACCAGCGGATCGATGCTGAGTTCTTAAGACAAAATAACGTTTTGTTTATACAATACATAAGTTACGTGGGCTTGCTTGCGTTCGTGAGGGTGACTTGCATGGTAGTGCTAACCGACGAACAGGCAATTCTTCGTCTTCGCACGTCTCGCCAGGTTCTTGGGTAATGCGTAAACATTAAAAGTTAAGACCATAAAAGGTGTCCCAAGAAACAGTTGTGGCTCCTGCAGCGCAACGCAGTTACTGGGAGTGAAATAAAAATGGAAGGAAATGTAGTTCGGAAAATGCAACGAACATTTATATCAAGTCTCACGGCCAAAGGTGGAATTTTCTTCCCCAAGTTATGAGCCAGGTCAAATTTCAGGATCAACATTTCTTATACCTCAGGGGGAAATGCAGACTCAGAGTTAAGTGTCTTATGCTATTCAGATCTTTTGATGCTCGGGAAATAGCTGTATAATATATCACAAGGATCTGATTTAATCTGCATGTGTTTATGCGCAAGGCTAAGATGCAGGGTACGGTGTGACCCCTGACCAACGGACGGGCTTGAGGACGACGATGAACACACCGATCAGTCCCCGAGTGTCTGCCATTCTACGTAGGGCAACACGGGGAAAAAAAAAAAATAATCGTAAAATATCAACTAAATGGACAGAACATATTTTATAAGCCATATTAAAGTCGAATTTGTCTTATATTTCATTATGCCGGTAAACAACGCTTAAAAAAACAAGAATTGTTTTGATGGCAACGTTGTAAGGTGACGGTAGTTTCATGGTAATTACCTCGGCCAGCCTCTTGTTTACCAACACTGCTGCATTCGCGCCCTACCGTCATTCGGACAGAGTGGGTCGTGGGGTTAGGGAGGCCAGGCCTACGCTGCGCTGCACGGTCCTCACGCCTCACGACAGAGTCGTCATACACGTTGATCTATTTGTGAATTTGACCCGTTTAACCCGTCTGAGTGTGACCACCATGGAGAAGAAGCGTGCCGATGAACTGTGGACGTCGTTTTGCGAAGTGTTTTGCGTGTGATCACCTGAGCACATCCCTGGATCACTATCAACAGGTGTCTACAGGAACAAGGTAAACAAACTGATGTGTCCTCAACCTAGTCTTAAATAACGGCCTTACGACTCCCTCTGGTTGGGAGTATTACTATCCTTCAGTTGTATGTGTATGTTCATGTGTATGTCCATCCTCCTGCGGTCTCGGGATAGGATCTACAAGGACATAGGATAGTAGTGGATGGTGGACAGCGGCGATTCCGTTTCGATTTTCAAATTACTGGTGCTAGCATTGGCTATGTTGCCAGATCTCCCCAGAGGGAACGTAGATGTTAAGGGTTCCGCCACGAATGTTGTTTATATAACATGATTACCCTTTGACTCTTATCAGATTTGAAGAAATACGTATGTTTCGGTTGACATGAGTTTCTTACTAAAATGCTAGGTCGTAGTTGATTTAGATAAAAGACTGAGGAAGAGAATGAGGAAGAGAATTCGCCCACGTCTCGTTAAAAATGTTTTCAGATTTCGCCAGGAGGTGAATTAACTTTTCGAGCTCCATCACTAACGTGTTAATCAGTACGTGATGATACTTTTATAGCATATATTGTGTGAAGAAATACTCCTCTTTGTGGTTCACGTAAAATGGGTCGTGATATGGAGAAGCTTCGGTCGCTCTCGATTGTTTAGAAAATTTGCGGACGTGAATCATGAGTCATTTTCCAGAATGTGCCATATTTCTCTAGGTGGGGAAATTTTAACGAGCAATACCACTTAATTACTGTGTTTTATGACGCGTTATTTCATGTTTTATTTTTAAAAATGCGTCAGTGTTTCTGTACGAACTTATTCATCATGGGTTGGTGAAATATATAGGTACAAGGATATCGTACACATTCATTGTGGGTCTTCTCGTAACTCGATGTTAAACATGTTTGGATCCTTCAGTAAGGACGGGTGTTGGGGTACTTTCGGTAAGGCTTTACGGCATTTAATGTATACTTTAGATGAATAACTGAACTTATATTTATACATCCAATAATGACTCTTTTCTCACGGTATTGTGATGTTTAAACTGTTGTCGGAAGCTGTGAGTGCGAGAACACCTGAGACTGAATGAGGGTGCAATAATATAAGGTGTTTCCCGGTGTTCCACTGGTTGTTAAGTGAGTGTGAAAAGAAAATTGGAATGTTCTGTGAACTGGCCAGGATGACTTGGGCTACACGCCAGACTAAACCTTCATCGCCGGATATCACCACCCACACGTAACCAGCACTACAACCTCGCGCTTTCCTCTCTGTTAACGGTAGCATCTTTACTGTTTTTTGCTCCTGTTGATATCACCACCAACACGTTGCCAGCACTACAACCTCGCGCTTTCCTCTGTTAACTGTAGCATCTTTACTGTTTTTGCTCCTGTTGATATCACCACCAACACGTTGCCAGCACTACAACCTCGCGCTTTCCTCTGTTAACTGTAGCATCTTTACTGTTTTTGCTCCTGTTGATATCACCACCAACACGTTGCCAGCACTACAACCTCGCGCTTTCCTCTGTTAACGGTAGCATCTTTACTGTTTTTTGCTCCTGTTGATGTTGATATCACCATCAACACGTTACCAGCACTACAACCTCGCGCTTTCCTCTGTTAACGGTAGCATCTTTACTGCTTTTTGCTCCTGTTGATATCACCACCAACACGTTACCAGCACTACAACCTCGCGCTTTCCTCCGTTAACGGTAGCATCTTTACTGTTTTTTGCTCCTGTTGATATCACCACCCACACGTAACCAGCACTACAACCTCGCGCTTTCCTCTCTGTTAACGGTAGCATCTTTACTGCTTTTGCTCCTGTTGATAACACATCTACATTCCCCATTACTGTTACCGTTGCTTCGCTCTGCTGTCAAGAGAAACTGCTGCTTCTACTGTTGCAACTACTGCTGTTGCTGCTGTTTCTACAACTGCTATTGTTGGATACTTTACAGTTACTATATAACAGATGCAGCTGCCTTCTCTGCTGATACTGCTATGGCCACTGATTTTACTACCAGTATTGTGCCTCCTGTCGCTGCATCTCCTACTTTTGTTGTGGTTGATAAGGACTACTACTACTACTACTACTACTACTACTACTGGTAGTTCTCTTGCCATTTCTTAGAATATAACCACCACTTTCGCTGTTTTATTACTTCACTGTCATTTATAACGAACTACCGGTATTGGTTATCACCACCACCTCCTCCTCCACCTTTCGTAAACCATGATTCAGAACTGTTCATTGCCTTCGCCACCTCTATCTCCTCCACCACTGGTAACTCTCTCTCTCTCTCTCTCTCTCTCTCTCTCTCTCTCTCTCTCTCTCTCTCTCTCTCTCTCTCTCTCTCTCTCTCTCCGCCCTTAGAGACGCGGTGCTTGCAAACCTCTTGAGTTTTTTTAGCATGTTTAATGCATCAAAAGATTAATTACACCCTCTTAAACTTAGTTTTACTGGTATTCATTCGCAGTAGGTTTTTTTTTTTTTTTCTGACTAGTAAGTATTTAAGATGTGATGATTATATTCATGCATCTCTCACAAACACTTCGACGTGTTCCGTTGAGTTAGAAAACGGAGGGTGCCCGATGTCATTGAAAGCGCCGAGCCATTTTTAAGCCTCTGAATGGTTATTTACAACCCTCATAGACAGTGTGGGGAGGAAATGTTGTTTGGTATCATCCAGCTGTGTACACACTCCCCCAGCTAAGCCCCTCCACTCATCGCGAGTCTCTGAAAGTTCTGAATTTGAGTTGGATTGCCCGGTCAACACTGTTCTCCAATGTAAGCCAACCGACAAAAATATATGAAAAAAAAAAACGTATACGTGTATTTTAATTCCGCTTATGGTGATCTTTCGTGATTGGCGTCCCAGTTTGGCTACAGCGTATTGATGGTCGCGTTATGAATGTTAGTCTTTTAAAGCTTTTGCGATGGCAGGTACTATCATATATATATATATATATATATATATATATATATATATATATATATATATATATATATATATATTATTCATCCCTGGGGATAGGGGAGAAAGAATACTTCCCACGTATTCCCTGCGTGTCGTAGAAGGCGACTAAAAGGGAAGGGAGCGGGGGGGCTGGAAATCCTCCCCTCTTGTTTTTTTTTTTTTTTATTTTCCAAAAGAAGGAACAGAGAAGGGGGCCAGGTGAAGATATTCCCTCAGAGGCCCAGTCCTCTGTTCTTAACGCTACCTTGCTAACGCGAGAAATGGCGAATAGTTTGAAAAAAAATATATATATATTATTGTGGGCTATGCACCTGAGCATAAGAAGAAAGATCATGAGAGGCAAGTGTTTTGGGAGCAGCTGAGTGAGTGTGCTCGCCGTTTCTATGCACGAGACCGGGTTATAGTGATGGGTGATTTGAAAGCAAAGGTGAGTAATGTGGCAGTTGAGGGAATAATTGGTGTGCATTGGGTGTTCAGTGTTGTAAATGGTTTAAAAAGATATACTTAAGTATATGTATGTAAGTAGGAGATATGACCAGAGAGCGTTATTTGATTACATGCTAATTGATAGGCGCGTGAAAGAGAGACTTTTGGATGTTAATGTGCTGAGAGGTGTAACTGGAGGAATGTCTGATCATTATCTTGACCAGGCGAAGGTGAAGATTTGTAGAGGTTTTCAGAATAGAAGAGAGAATGTTGGGGTGAAGAGAGTGATGAGAGTAAGTGAACTTGGAAAGGAGACTTGTGTGAGGAAGTACCAGGAGAGACTGAGCGCAGAATGGAAAAAGGTGAGAGCAAATGACGTAAGGGGAGTGGGGGAGGAATGAGATGTATTTAGGGAAGCAGTGATGGCTTGCGCAAAAGATGCTTGTGGCATGAGAAGAGTGGGAGGTGGGCAGATTAGAAAGGGTAGTGAGTGGTGGGATGAAGAAGTAAGATTAGTAGTGAAAGAGAAGAGAGAGGCGTTTGGACGATTTTTGATGGGAAGTAGTGCAAATGACTTGGAGATGTATAAAAGAAAGAGGCAGAGGGTCAAGAGAAAGGTGCAAGAGATGAAAAAGAGGGCAAATGAGAGTTGGGGTTAGAGAGTATCTTTAAATTTTAGGTAGAGTAAAGAGATGTTTTGGAAGGAGGTAAATAAAGTGCGTAAGAGAGAACAAATGGGAACATCGTTGAAGGGGGCTAATGGGGAGGTAATAACAAGTAGTGGTGATGTGAGAAGGAGATGGAGTGAGTATTTTGAAGGTTTGTTGAATGTGATTGATGATAGAGTGGCAGATATAGGGTGTTTTGGTTCAGGTGGTGTGCGAAGTGAGAGTTAGGGAAATTGATTTGGTAAACAGAGAAGAGGTAGTGAAAGTTTTGCGAAGATGAAAGCCAGCAAGGCAGCAGGTTTGGATGGTATTGCAGTGGAATTTGTTAAAAAAGGGGGTGACTGTATTGTTGACTGGTTGTTGAGGATATTCAGTGTATGTATGACTCATGGTGAAGTGCCTGAGGATTGGCGGAATGCGTGCATAGTGCCATTGTACAAAGGCAAAGGGGATAAAGGTGAGTGTTCAAATTACAGAGGTTTAAGTTTGTTGAGTATTCCTGGTAAATTATATGGGAGGCTATTGACAGAGAGAGTGAAGGCATGTACTGAGCATCTGTTTAGGGAAGAGCAGTGTGGTTTCAGAAGTGGTAGAGGATTTGTGGATCAGGTGTTTGCTTTGAAGAATGTATGTGAGAAATACTTAGAAAAACAGATTGATTTGTATGTAGCATTTAAAGATCTAGAGAAGGCATATGATAGAGTTGATAGTGATACTCTGGAAGGTATTAAGACTATATGGTGTTGGAGGCAAGTTGTTGGAAGCAGTGAAAAGTTTTTATCGAGGATGTAAGGCATGTGTACGAGTTGGAAGAAAGGAAAGTGATTGGTTCTCAGTGAATGTCGGTTTGCGGCAGTGATGTGTGATGTCTCCATGGTTGTTTAATTTGTTTATGGATAGAGTTGTTAGGGGGGTGAATGCAAGAGTTTTGGAGCGAGGGCAAGTATTCAGTCTGTTTTGGATGAGAGGGCTTGGGAAGTGAGTCAGTTGTTGTTCGCTGATGATACAGCGTTGGTGGCTAATTCGGGTTAGAAATTGCAGAAGCTGGTGATTGAGTTTGGTAAAGTGTGAAAGAAGAGAGCCGAGAGTAATTGTGAACAAGAGCAAGGTTATTAGGTACAGTAGGGTTGAGGGACAAGTCAATTGGGAGGTAAGTTTGAATGGAGAAAAACTGAAGGAAGTGAAGTGTTTTAGATATTTGGGACTGGATTTGGCAGCGGATGGAACCATGGAAGCAGAAGTGAATCACAGGATGGGGAGGGAGCGAAAGTTCTGGGAGCGTTGAAAAATGTGTGGAAGGCGAGAACATTATTTCGGAAAGCAAAAATGGGTATGTTTGAAGGAACAGTGGTGCCAACAATATTAATGGTTGCGAGGCGTGGGCTGTAGATAGAGTTGGGCGGAGGAGGGTGGATGTGTTGGAAGTGGGATGTTTGAGGAAAACATGTGGTGTGAAGTAGTGTGATCGAGTAAGCAATGAAAGGGTAAGAGAGATGTGTGGTAATAAAAAGAGTGTGGTTGAGAGAGTAGAAGAGGGTGTTTTGAAATGGTTTGATCACATGGAGAGAATGAGTGAGGAAAGATTGACAAAGAGGATATATGTGTCAGAGGTGGAGGGAACGAGGAGAAGTGGATGATTAAATTGGTAATGGAAGGATAGAGTGAAAAAGATTTTGAGAGATCGGGGCCTGAACATGCAGGAGGGTGAAAGGCGTGCAAGGAATAGAGTGAATTGGAATGATGTGGTATACCGGGGTCGGCGTGCTGTCATTGGATTGAACCAGGGTATGTGAAGCTGCTTAGGTAAATCATGGAAAGTTTTGTGGGGCCTGGATGTGGAAAGGGAGCTGTGGTTTCGATGCCTTATACATGACAGCTAGAGAACGAGTATGTTACCATTTTTAGATTGCATGATCCATAGGCAAGGAAACAAGTTTAAGTTTAGCATATACAGAAAACCTACCAATGTATGCTCATATATCCATTCTTATTCATCTCAACGTGACAGTTAAATTATCATCATTTCAATCTGTGTTCCTTAGGGCATTACGTATTTGCAGTCCAGAGTATATTGATGATGAGTTTGAGAAGATATATTCTAGTGGATCCAAGTTCAAGTACCCTAGATCTTTCATTGATAAATCCCTTAAGTTAGCAAAGAAATCATTTTATAGAGTTGAGCCCAAACCTCCCTTTGACATCAAGAATCTTATAGTTCTCCCTTTTGATAATGGTTTTACTTTTTTTCCCATGTTGCTTAAATCCTTTAATGTAAATGTTACCTTCAGCAACAATAATACTATAAAGAATATCTTAATCAGGAATTCACCAGAAAATTCTCCTGGGTGCATCTATAAAGTGCCATGTAGAAATTGTGATAAGTTCTATACTGGGCAGACTGGTAGGGATCTTTCTGTTAGACTTAAGCAACATAAATATAGTATAAGAACGGGACAAGAATCAAATGCCTTGTTTAATCACGTTAAAAACTATCATCATTGGATTTGACTGGAGTAATGCCATCTCAGTCATTAACTCTAACTCTATTACCACGAGAAATATCATTGAATCTTCTATTATTGAATATTCAAAGAATTATAATCTTAGTATTAGTGATGGTCTTTACAAATTAGATAACTTTATTGTTGATAGAATTTGTAAAATGACAAGTTTATGAACGCTCGTTGTCTGTCTTGGACAATCGCATGTTTACCAAATGGCGTCCTAGCTACGTTTCTTCGTTGTATATCAGCTGACTGTTATTTTTCTCTCTTGTGTCTCCCACTAATGATGTGATTATTACACGAAAGTGCGCTTGGTAAGTTATCGTGTTTCGTTTTCCCCGTGGACTCTTAGGAATATACTTGATCACGTACAACAAAATTGTGATCATCTCTAATATATATATATATATATATATATATATATATATATATATATATATATATATATATATATATATATATATATTTTTTTTTTTTTTTTTTTTTGCTTTGTCGCTGTCTCCCGCGTTTGCGAGGTAGCGCAAGGAAACAGACGAAAGAAATGGCCCAACCCACCCCCATACACATGTATATACATACGTCCACACACGCAAATATACATACCTACACAGCTTTCCATGGTTTACCCCAGACGCTTCACATGCCCTGATTCAATCCACTGACAGCACGTCAACCCCGTTATACCACATCGATCCAATTCACTCTATTCCTTGCCCTCCTTTCACCCTCCTGTATGTTCAGGCCCCGATCACACAAAATCTTTTTCACTCCATCTTTCCACCTCCAATTTGGTCTCCCACTTCTCCTCGTTCCCTCCACCTCCGACACATATATCCTCTTGGTCAATCTTTCCTCACTCATTCTCTCCATGTGCCCAAACCATTTCAAAACACCCTCTTCTGCTCTCTCAACCACGCTCTTTTTATTTCCACACACTCTCTTACCCTTACGTTACTTACTCGATCAAACCACCTCACACCACACATTGTCCTCAAACATCTCATTTCCAGCACATCCATCCTCCTGCGCACAACTCTATCCATAGCCCACGCCTCGCAACCATACAACATTGTTGGAACCACTATTCCTTCAAACATACCCATTTTTGCTTTCCGAGATAATGTTCTCGACTTCCACACATTCTTCAAGGCTCCCTCTTCTGCTCTCTCAACCACGCTCTTTTTATTTCCACACATCTCTCTTACCCTTACGTTACTTACTCGATCAAACCATCTCACACCACACATTGTCCTCAAACATCTCATTTCCAGCACATCCATCCTCCTGCGCACAACTCTATCCATAGCCCACGCCTCGCAACCATACAACATTGTTGGAACCACTATTCCTTCAAACATACCCATTTTTGCTTTCCGAGATAATGTTCTCGACTTCCACACATTCTTCAAGGCTCCCAGAATATATATGTGTATGTGTGTGTGTGTGTAGATAGATAGATAGCGAAGGTTTGAGTTAGCGCACTCATTTGAATTTGTAATACACATACTGACTGAAAAGATCTTTTGAATTAGATCGTATTATTTGCAGTATACATATACGTTAAATACTTGTGTTTAGTATAATTTTTAGCGGTGACTAGAATTCATCACTGAAGTTAGCTATATTATTATTATTGTTATTATTATTGATAATATTATTATGAATGTTGGATGACGTGCCATTACGTCTGGCTTTCCTTGCTCGTCTATTGTTGTTGTTGTTGTCGTCACAGTATTTAACCATATGAGCGAAAGTGGCCAGAGGGCGGGCTAAAAACGGGCCACGCCAACTGTGTCTGGGTGAGTGGCCCGTCAGATACGGTGACATGGGCATGTCCAATTAGGCCACACAGCCGTTGCTACACTGGTCATGTTATTGGACAAAGGGACAGCTTTCGCGAAACAGCATTGTAACTCGCGTCCCTGGTAGCAGACTATGTGTAGGTGTTGTGTGTACATACACTTTTTAGTAATTAGATTTGGTGTTGTAGTTATTATTACCATTACGTGATATCGTGTTTGGCTATCGACCAGGCAGTCCCTGGATCGTAGACTAGCAAGGACAAGTTGAAGGTTGGTTACATCGAAGATCCAGTGGGTTGTTTCTGGCTCCCGGGTTCAGTGAGTAAGTTTTGTAGGTGGTGCCTTGGGATTGCGTTTCCTTGACCTGACGTTTACCTTAGCTTGGGTTTTGGAGGCTCGTCTCTACCTCCAAGGCTCGATCAGGGACCCAGCTGCAGCTGCTGCTGTTCTGATCAATCAAGCTGTTTCAGGCTACGTTCCATAGACCGACTCGTCCTTTAGAACCTGATTGACGTCAGTCACCTTTAGGTGCCTGTGTGATGCGTTCTTGCATGACCACCATTGTCCATTGCACTTTATGATGTTTGTATGTAGCGAATTAAGTGTATTCCAGCTCAGACTTTTTGCTGTGTTCTTTTACTGTATGTAAACTACTTTTCGTAACGATTAAATGGTGTTGTTATTCTGTTAGGGAACGACATTTAAGTATTATGTGGATCTTTGCCTTCTTGGATTATCAGTGTGCGCGTTGTGACGTATATTTACTCCTGTTTTCATGCAGACAATTAAGTCCTCGTGTTTTCAGTTTTTTTTTCTGTGTTTGACAAAGGCACCGAAGTACTGTGAGTCAGGTGTATATGGGTGATGGATGTTTTACCTAGGGCAGTGATGAGCGAAATATGACCTAGGGTTTGTGGTAAGGGACATATTATGTAGGGTTGGTGATGGGCGTGTTATATTCAGGGTTGTAGGTAAAGGATATCTTGAGTTGGTGATGAACATATATTCTAGGGTTAGTGCTTGAGGACATGTTATGTAGGGTTAGTGCTGGAGGACATGTTATGTAGGGTTGGTGATGGACATATTCTAGTCTAGGGTTAGTGATGGACATATTGTCTAGGGTTGGTGCTATGATTCTTTACCTTTTGTGATGAGATATTGTGAAGGATGAGATTGGTATCTGGATATTTCGTACAAGCAGGTTTGGTAAAGGGTACCACACTGGTGTCTTGTATGTCATAGGATGATGAAAGTGGAGGAGGTGCTGGGTAGGATGATAGAGCCTTGGTGATTGTGTCGTCCAGTGTGGAACCTGTGACTCCTTGCTTGCATCCTTCCCCCAATGTTGCATGAGAGGCTGTAGTTGCTGTACTTGGTTAATCCAGGAATTGATATTGTAAATGAAGTAAAAGGACGTGCATATTCGAATAAGATAAAGGAAATTCTGTTATATGGATGTAGGCTGGTGTATGGATGTAGGCTGGTGTGTGGATGTAGGCTGGATGGATGTAGCCTGGTGTGTGGATGTAGGCTGGTGTATGGATGTAGGCTGGATGGATGTAGCCTGGTGTATGGATGTAGGCTGGTGTGTGGATGTAGGCTGGTTGAATGAAGTAAGCACGCATGAGGCGATGTAATTATATATTTATGGGTTGTGATTACGTGGTTGTGTTTGTGGCACCCTTCAGGAGTTATGTATTTCGATACTTACGTTATAGATACGGCAATCTGATTCATTTCCTCCCTCACGTTAATTATACATTTATACACTGGATGTGCTGGTGTGAATGACTTGTTTTTATGTGAGCTTAGAAAATCAGATTGTGCAGATGTTCTAGTTTGACTTTAAGGAGAAGTCCCTTTATCAATTAGTGGACCCTGTCCTTCAGTGAATATCATGATTGGATGTATTCGTATGGTTTAGTCTGCCTGAAAACGAGGAGCGTAGTGTGTGAGTGGATTATTAACTCGAGTAAAGAAGTGCTTTAAAGTGGCCTCGGAGATGACGTGTTTGGCGTAGTTGACGCGAGTTAAGAGTCACGGTAGCCATCTGTAGCACACTCTGGATCGTCACACTGTCCTCTAGGCCACTGTTCATAGGGAGGCGCGTTGTTGTGTGCATGTCAAGTAACTGTGAAGACTTAAGTGTAGTGTCCGGTTTAATCGGTGTGTTTCAGGGTACACAGAAGACACCGTCATTTGTCACTGATATTATATATATGATCATGAGAGATCCACAGATATGGGAGGAACGTATTTCTGCATGTATGATATTCACTAGAAGTCGTTCAAGCGTTGCTGGGCTGTCGTTGTAGATACGTTTGTCGTTAACCCTTGCCTACTCTGGATGGACACAGTCCTTGCTGATGCCGATATGGAATCGGCTACACCTGATCTATGGAGAGAGTCACCTCTGGGGCAGTGTAGGTGCAGGACTGACTCAGCCGAGTTGGAAAATACGTATAAGTATGGCTTTCAGTTGACCCCCAGGGAATATGATGGTCTCGTATTGCTTGCAGGAGGTGAGGGTAGGGGAGCGAGCGGTGGGTGGGTGGTAGGATGACTAGTGTGGTCCAGACAGTGGGGCTTCCCAACCCAAATATATTTGGTTCTACCATCCAAGACTGTGGGTTGGTTAGGTCTCGGGCCTCATTTCTGATGCCCGCAGAAGTGCACGTCTGTGTATACGTAATCCCAGCCAGCGTGAATGGCAGTAGAGTTGATAGATAGATAGACAAATAGATAGATGGATGGATAGATAGATAGGTTGACAGAGTGGTATATAAGAATGATTACGTCCTCTGAAGTGTTGACAGTTTCAGTAGGCACAAAGGTGAGGTCACTGAAGGTTGGGTTTGCCGGTCACTGTTGCACACTTCTGACATGGTTTGTTGTCGCTTCTTGTTGTTTCCGTTGATCTCTGTCATACCCGGCTACACTTGGTCGCTGTGGTATGATGTAGCACAGGAAGACAGTGAATTACTGCACTCTCAGTTAATACATAATTTCGTGATGGTTTTGAATTGAAACCCTGGACTAAGGACTGGTTTTTACCTGGTATTTACATCGAAGCCTTTTATTTTATACTTCAGGGCCAAGCGAGGTATAGATTATTATGGTGTGGTGATAATCAATTATTTAATCGTAGATTATTTCAGCCTCATGTTCAGTTGTTAGGAAGGGTTATCTTATCAGTGATTATTCCAGTAAGGTTACTATGATTTATACACTCAAAAGTTCCGTTCATGTATTGTCCTTCATTGTATGGAGTGGGGGCCTAATTTTTTTCCTGCATTGTATGAAATTATATTGATATTGTCATGCGTGGAATGGAGAGCATATTTTTATATTTTCTCGTGTTTTCGCTTATTGCCATTTCCGTATGAAGATTAAAACCACATTTTGTTATTTAACATTCAGGGTGCAAAGTGTTTTTTAGCATTGTCATTTATTAATGGGATGGAAACCATGTTCTGATTTTTGGCTATTTATTGTTTTTTGATGTGAAAACTAGGTTTTGATCTGTGGCCATATATTAGCCGGAATGGAGACCTTGTATTGATCTTTGACCATTTGTGTTTAGACTTTGCCATTTGCTGTATGGAATGGACCTCATGCTCTCTCACGTATTGCCAGATAGTGCGTGATGTATACCCCAGGGTCCAGTAACTCTAATGAGTTCAACCTCGCTTGGCTTGGCTTAGTTTGGCCTGGCTTGGCTTGGCCTGGACTGGCCTGGCCTAGCCTGGCTTGTTCTTACTTGGCCTAGCTTAGCTTGTCTTGGACTGTCTTGGCTTGGCCTGGTCTTGCTTTTCCGAGCATGGCCTAGGTTGCATGTAATGGATTCCCGACCCATGCACTTTGCCATGAACGTAACGGAACAAGAGTTTTATCCAAAACACACACACACACACACACACACACACACACACACACACACACACACACACACACACACACACACACATCACCCGCTGACGAACTTTGGCACACGATTAATGATCGTCATGCGAATATTAGTAAAAGCGTTCGTCACGAAAGCACTGAATCGCATGATTGGTTAAGTCACGATCTGCGGACTGTCACGAACGGATCGCTTAGAATTCGTTCCTGCAGATAGTTGCATCGCACGAATACGCGTGCGTTGCCTCCGGTTTACCCACTAGATAGAGAGAGCTCTCTCGCACGGATGACCACTAGATAAAGTGCTGTTTATTGCTGATAGCCATTCTGTAAGATCTCTTGCTTGCAGATAGCCACTTATCACGTGCGAATAGTCACTCCGCACGAGCTCTCACGTGCAGATAGCCACTCCGCATGAGCTCTCACGTGCAGACAGCCTCTCTACGAGCTCCCACGTGCGGATAGCCACTTTGTACGAGCTCTCACGTGCTGATAGTCACTCTATACGAGTCTCACGTGCAGATAGCCACTCTGTACGAGCTCTCACGTGCTGATAGTCACTCCATACGAGTCTCACGTGCAGACAGCCGCTCCACACGAGCTCTCACGTGCAGATAACCACTCTGTACGAGTCTCACGTGAAGGTAGCCACCCCACACGAGCTCTCATGTGCCACTCCATATAAGCTTTTCACAAACTTGGTAGAGGTAGTGACTTAAACTATTTCCTGTCGTGAGGCCTCGCTCGAGTTGTCAGGTGAGGCGTTGTGTAGGTTAGTGAACCCTTGAGGACGACGGGCCAGCCCACGAGCACGACGGCACGTCCCATGTGATCGACGGCACGACCCTTGAGGGCGACCGTAGGGCGGGCTTTTCAGCACGTCGCTACTACGCTCGAGTGTGACCCCTGCGTGAGCTTGATCAGTGTGACCGGCACGAGGCAGACGTTAGAGGCATCACTATGTTGGTGAGGCATGATGGTACGCGTGTGCAGTATGGTGAGTGTGGTGTGTGTGTGTGTGCGTGTGTGTCTGTGTGTATGTGTGTGTGTGTGAGTGTGTGTGTCTGTGTGTATGTGTATGTGTGTGTGTGTCTGTGTCTGTGTCTGTGTGTATGTCTCTGTGTGTCTGTGTGTGTGTGTGTGTCTGTGTGTGTGTGTGTGTTTGTCCATCACATATTTTTCCCCCAGATGTACTGCTTCCTTTTGGCCTTTTGTTCCGCTTACAATGGGTCACATTATCTGTCCCCTGTGACAGAAAAAGAAAAAAATAGATAAAAGAAATAAGAATACGCCTGCGTGTGTGTGTGTGTGTGTGTGTGTGTGTTACAATTTCATGTCGACTTCTTTTTAACGTGATATAATAAATACGGGTCGTGTGATCACCTCTGGATTTCTATTTCCTGGGATGGTGGTCTGCCTTTAATGCTAGTTCTCGTGGTCACATGGATGTGATTACAAGGTGAAGTCTGATATACGATTTCAGAGATTGGTTTGATGTGGATCATTCTTTTCTCTTTCTTTTTTTTTTTCCAAATTTTTGTCGTGTTTCATAACTCGTGGTGTTTTGTGTGATATAATTATCATGTGTAACAACATGTTGTTGAGAGAGAGACACACACACTGTGAGGTGGCTTTTGGTCCTGATGTTTTGCTGTTGATTGTTACGTGTTAATATTATTTCTACGTGTTATTGCTATTGTTACGTGTTATTGCTATTGTTACGTGTTATTGCTATTGTTACGTGTTATTGCTATTGTTACGTGTTATTGCCATTGTTACGTGTTATTGCCATTGTTACATGTTATTGCTATTGTTACGTGTTTTTGCTACGTGTTCGTATTACCATTGTTACTTGGTGCTTTTATTGTTGTAGCTGTTACGTGTTATTGTTATTTTTACGTGTTTTTCTTATAGGTACTTTTTTTCATATTGTTACATGTTATGGTTTTTGTCATGTGTTATCGTGTTTGTACAGTTGTTATATGTTCATGGTAATGTTACTTGTTACTGTTATCGTTAACGTATTAGTGCTATTGATACGTGTTATTGCTGTTCTTACATGTTACTAATTACCATTGTTACTTTGTGATAGTTTACAACAGACGCTGGTACAGTGTTCTTCTGTGGATCTGTTGTTATGCCTGCGTCTTTGTGTCCATGTAATTACTTATTTGAACGGTGAGGGGAAAGGAATTCTGCACTCGTAGGGACCCGTCCTTTGTGGACATGGATGCATGCGTGTATGTTTGATGTGCACCCACGCGTCCATAACTGGTCATGTGTGCACTGTTCTGTTATTTTCGTAGACTGGAAACGGTCCCTCTTTGTTGCAAGTGATGGCCGGAACTATCTTACACCCTCCATGTACTAGTCTTCCTCCCTCTCATGTCATAGCTTAGCTACAGGGTCAGACTTCATATGTTTTTCAAACTTTAAGCCACTCATCATTTTTTTTTTCCTACGCTCGTGACTTCACAGATTTCAGTACCACCTTTTTTTCATATATATTCATTTATCTATTTACCTTTCTGTGGCTTGACCTCACCAGTGGACTTCTCTCTGCCTGAACCCCATCGTGATGAGGATACACGTATTATTTTTCTGTTGCTCTTAGAGCAGAAGGAACGTGACTGCATCAGAGGAGAATAACTTACGTACAGACATCTCTTGTGCAACACAGTTGGATCAGACGTCATGCGAGTCGGATTGTGTGGTTTGGCTATCACGGCTTTAAGGTCTATCGATTAGCCAATAATTTGAAACACCATAAGATGATAAGGATGGCTTAAAAGACTAGACACTGAAATGTATGACCCTTATGTGCTGAAGAAGAACAGATCTCTCGGCACTGACCAGTGACCCACAAACGGAACTTGTACATGAAACACGATTCGGTAATTCGTGAATGGCTGTCGTAACTGCTTTCAACACGCCGGAGTACGTCTGTCTGCTTACGATGGCCTGGCCTCTCGTCTGACCTTCGAGGGTTAGGTCCAAAGGCCTCGCCAGTCTACAGATGTCCTCCCGCCGTACTAGAAGATTGTGTAGCCGTGCTTTCAAGGGTTACGACCGCCGTGCTGAAGGAACGTTCACCGCCGTGTTCCGAGTCCTACCCCAAGAAGCAAGGACCAGCAGGACATGCGTAGAGCTCCTGCAGACTGGGCAACTGCGTCACTTGATGGGTAAACGCGCATGTAGGGAGGATTTTACGGATATCGTGTCACTCAGCGCTACCCCGCTGTACATGGTCCTCCATTCTCTCTCTCTCTCTCTCTCTCTCTCTCTCTCTCTCTCTCTCTCTCTCTCTCTCTCTCTCTCTCCGTGCAACCACCACCCTCTGTTTATGTCGTGAGGGTCGACCACAACGCAGCGTGTGGCCAGACAACCTTCCCCCTCCACCTCACCTTCAGAATGATTACCTTGTGTTTTCATTAATCTTGACTCCTGGTAAGTGTGTGTTGAATACTTATATAACACGGTCCCTGATAAGTGTAAGTGCTTGAATTTGGATAAGTGTAAGTGCGTGAATTTGGCCAGGCTTCCTTCCAGAATGATTTACGCAGTGTTTAATACTTGTAGCAGTAACTGGTAAGTGTAAGTATATATTAGATACTTGTAACAGTTCCTGGTAAGTGTGAGTGCATTAATTACGGTCTCTCTCTCCTCCTACATCCCGCCACGGCCGTGTCTGTACCAGCTGTTGTACCCTCCTTATGTATTATAACCTTCCCATGACGCGAGGGTGCCCAACGCAATCGTTCATGGAAATCGGAACTCGCTTAAGGAAAATGGATCTTGAGAGAAAACGTTACCAATGGAGGAGAATTGATCTTAGAAAACGTTACCCATTTAGGAAAATTTGTCATAGAAAACGTAACCCATTTAGGAAAATTTGTCTTGGAAAACGTAACCCGTATAGGAAATATTCTTAGAAAACGTTACCCATTGAGGTGGAACTTGGACAAATTTACCCACTCAGGAAAATTAATACTAAACGTTCCCCATTGAGGACAATTCATCGTAGAAAACGTTACCAATTTTCGAAAATGTATCATAGAAAACGTCACCCATTTTGGAAAGATGGTCTTTGAAAAATTTCCCAGTTAGGGCAATTTGTCGTAGAAAACGTTACCCACAGAGGACAATGAGTCGTAGAAAGCGTTTCCCATTTAGGAAAACATGATATTTATTTGACCACATGACGCGTAACGTGTGTTGGAGTTGTGTTAGAACAAGAACAGGAGTATATACGAGTTTGTGTGTTTGTGTATGTACGTTTATATGTATGGCGTGGGTGGTGGGTGGGTGGTTGTGGTTGTGGTTGTGGTTGTGAAGCATGGAGGGAGGAAGTGTTGTTGTAATTAGGGGGGGAAGGGAGCTGTGATGGAGTGAGGCTTACACTTCTCTCTCTCTCTCTCTCTCTCTCTCTCTCTCTCTCTCTCTCTCTCTCTCTCTCTCTCATACCCAATGAATGTTTCGTTATCATCAGCACTTGTAAGTATATATATATAAGTATATCATATATATACTTAACCTCGTAAGTCGTCATGGATTACTTACGTATACTTAACCTCGTAAGTCATCATGGATTATGTAAGTATACTTAACTTCGCAAATCATCCGTTACTTATAAACTTATTTCATAAGTCGTCTTCTTCATGGCTGTCTGGCATCTCGGGGTGGGCCACGCCTTGAGAATACGGGGTCTTCATGACCACGCCTGGCGTTGATGCTGCGTCAACGTTGCTAGCGCGTTGATTGAACGTTTATTGATAATTGACGTAGATTATTACGTTTGTCGCCGTGGATGGCGTTGATAATGCGTTCACTAATAATTGGCGTTGATTAATACGTATGCTGCCGTGGCTGGCGCGGATACGATGTTATTGATAACTGACGTTGATTTTAGGTTTGGTGATAAATAGATAACTGGCGTTGATTTTACGTTTAATACTGCGTTTATTGGTGAGTGGCGTTGATTATAAGATTAGTACAGGGTTTGGCGTTGATAAAGCGTTTATCGCTAATTGGCGTTACTTTTAAGTTAGCACTCCAACTAGAGTACTACTGATGAAAGGTAAAGTCATAACCTCCCCTGATACCCATGATGAAGGAGATCATAACCTCCCTGATACCCCTGATGAAGGAGATCATAACCTCCCTGATACCCCTGATGAAGGAGATCATAACCTCCCTGATACCCCTGATGAAGATCATAACCTCACTGATACCCCTGATGAAGGAGATCATAACCTCCCTGATACCCCTGATGAAGGAGATCATAACCTCCCTGATACCACTGATGAAGGAGATCATAACCTCACTGATACCCATGATGAAGGAGATCATAACCTCACTGATACCACTGATGAAAGGTAAACTCATAACCTCCCCTGATACCCATGATGAAGGAGATCATAACCTCCCTGATACCCCATGAAGGAGATCATAACCTCACTGATACCCCTGATGAAGGAGATCATAACCTCCCTGATACCCCTGATGAAGGAGATCATAACCTCCCTGATACCCCTGATGAAGGAGATCATAACCTCACTGATTCCCCTGATGAAGGAGATCATAACCTCCCTGATACCACTGATGAAGGAGATCATAACCTCCCTGATACCCCTGATGAAGGAGATCATAACCTCCCTGATACCCCTGATGAAGGAGATCATAACCTCACTGATACCCCTGATGAAGGAGATCATAACCTCCCTGATACCACTGATGAAGGAGATCATAATCTCCCTGATACCCCTGATGAAGGAGATCATAAGCTTACTGATACCCCTGATGAAGGAGATCATAACCTCCCTGATACCCCTGATGAAGGAGATCATAACCTCCCCTGATACCCCTGATGAAGGAGATCATAACCTCACTGATACCCCTGATGAAGGAGATCATAACCTCCCTGATACCCCTGATGGAGGAGATCATAACCTCCCCTGATACCCCTGATGAAGGAGATCATAACCTCCCTGATACCCCTGATGAAGGAGATCATAACCTCCCTGATACCCCTGATGGAGGAGATCATAACATCCCTGATACCACTGATGAAGGAGATCATAAGCTCACTGATACCCATGATGAAGGAGATCATAACCTCCCTGATACCCCTGATGGAGGAGATCATAACCTCCCCTGATACCCCTGATGAAGGAGATCATAACCTCCCTGATACCCCTGATGAAGGAGATCATAACCTCCCTGATACCCCTGATGGAGGAGATCATAACCTCCCTGATACCCCTGATGGAGGAGATCATAACATCCCTGATACCACTGATGAAGGAGATCATAAGCTCACTGATACCCATGATGAAAGGCAAAATCAATATTACCAAACCTTCAAGAGCGAGGTAATCATCTTCTGCTGTTGGGTCTTGCATGTGGTTTGAATCCACCAGCGGACCGGAAGATCAGATGATCCACAGTAGTTTGTATGCTTTCTGTCTGGGTGGTACTTCTTTGCCAGACTGCACGTTAGGAGGGAGAGAGAGAGAGAGAGAGAGAGAGAGAGAGAGAGAGAGAGAGAGAGAGAGAGGGAGAGAGAGAGAGAGAGAATCAGTTGCTATGTTCTGTCATGAGTATGGTTTGTGGAGACATAGAATGAGAGAAAACTAGAATATTTGAAAATTTTGTTTATGAGAAATGCGTGTGAACGAGGAAGGGCTGTCTGATGACCCTCAAAACTCCTGGTGCTCCGTCAGAGGCGTCACGATCTAAGCCTGGAGGAGGAGGAGGGAGAGGAGGAGAACGTCTCCGAAAGGTATGGTAATGCCATAACAGATACAGGTGTACCAGCATTCCCCAGCAGCTATGTAGCTACATCGCAAGCAAGGCGTCTGTAAACACTGAGGGGGGACTCTTTTTAACTTGTCCTCCCTTGAGACAGGTGCGAGTACTTCCGCTGGCTGTGATGCAAGGCTCGTGTTCACTTACTGATGGTGAATTACTAAGCTTAGGAATAGGTACTTGTTGCTTCTCGATATTAGGCTTAGGAATATCTAAAGTCTGCACCAAGGCTGGGTCAGAACTCTTCCCACCACTCGCTCATATTGACATTATTTACTTGTCGATCTCTCAGATATGTTCTTTAAAGTGTACAGGTTTCTAACCGAGGTGCAACAACTGTGTTATTACTGTAACAAATGCCTGTGCCGACAGCTCCATCCCACGTAGAACCGGCCTCGTTAACCATACAATTTTAGAGGCACATCCTGTAACTCAAAAGCTAGACAGAACAATTTGTATTAGACGTTTTCTTCAGTGGGAGAGACTCTAGTAATGCTGGCTTCATCAGCTTCCATTTAATGGTTCCTGGCTTGACTGTTCCCTGAGAGGACCCTTGCGTTCTTAGTTACGTCTTTGTGTCCACGGAAGAGGGGGAGAGTGGCTCGTCACCACCGGTTTAAGACGTGGGGATCTATGCGTCCGTCTTCGTCCTGTGTGCGGGTGGTGGAAGCCATGTCAACACGTAAACGACCTGACCACTTTTGTATGTCTACCGACGCGAGGCAGGTGAGGTCGCTCGCTACCTTCTGTGTAACCGGATGTCGCCGTCTGGAGGCTGCCTTGGCGGAAGTATACCAATGTGAATATGAGATATAAGTACATCTGTATACCCAATTTCCTCTTGTGATGTATGAGTAACACAAAGATATCCTGCCTCAAAGAGATGTCACAAACAAACCTCATCACATCTTCGTGACCGTTCGTCCATACTGCTGTAGGTGCACATAGCAGCGCATCGTCCACTGTTGCCAGTCGTCTAGGAACACCACCCGCTGGTAAATAGCTTTCACGTCGCCTCCCATAGCTGCTCCAGGAACTTCTCGTGTCTCTACATTGAGGAACTCGTCGTTTTGAGTGAGGACGTTGAGAGAAGTGTCCATCAGCTACTGTGAACAAGGCGAGGATAAGTAGGGGAAACGCCACTTGGGCAAGGACGTTGTTAGACGTTGTCGGAGTTAAGCGACATTTCCATCCTGTCTGCCCAACTTTTCTCCTTGTCCCCTTGATAAACGAGCACTTCCTGGAAAAAGCCCAACCGAGAAGCCCTGATTTATATAAGAAATCTGCTCTCAAGATGGAGGTCATCAAGGAGTGGGACGGGTCTGGAGGGAATAAAACCTAGACCTGGTTGTTACTGAACTCGGGGAAAACTTCCTCCCAGCTTGACGCCGTTTTCTGATGGATCCTGTTGTCATCTTCCTCTAGATTGGTCGTAGTCTTAAAACAAAGAGTTTCTTACACGTCTTTGGGATGATCGTTACCACGAAGCATTCAGTGCCTATTATTGACCATTGTTAATGAGAGTTGCAGTTCCTTTTAGGCTTAAAGATGAAGAGACCAACATGTTCTCCTCAATTTTTGATCCCATTGAAACTTTTATACTGCGTGTTTTGTCTTTTTCTGACAACATATCAGAACGAGTGTTGGGCGATTCCCCGACGCCAGAAAGTTACCCGCTACATGTTCTCTGCAACGTCTGGCTGGCATTCCATCGACCGTGTGTAGTCCTGTATCACTTGGTCCGTCCGGTATAGTGTGGACTGGTAATCACTTCTAAACGTGGGATGATAAAAGGTTCTAGAAAATGACTGTTGAGGCACCATCATCATGGCCACTCGTTCAAGAGCTGCAGGTTTCGGATCGTAGGACGGACTGCAGACTTCTAAGTAAGCTCCTCCTCCTCCTCCTCTTCATAACGTAAGGCTCGCTTGAGCGACTTCTTGAACTAATTCTTCCCATCCGTTGAGCTGGACAGTTCCAGAGCGTCTGATAGCGCGAACCGAGTGTGCTTCTCGACTAATGTTAGATATGTACTTCGACCTTATTCAAATCCATTTCCATGACAGTATCGAACGTCTCGGGCAGCAGATGGTAAAACCTGGAGCATAGGATTCTCCTCATGTTGGAGGCACGGTGGAGCGTCACTCACATCAGTCCTACCGTGCAGAGCTCTTACGACGTCTCAGAATTTGAGAGGTGTCAGATCCTGGTGTGGTAGTTTCCATCGAATCTACTACACCTCTGCCGTGTCACCTACGCTCAAGTGATTGGCTGGCCGTTGTGGCCGACCTTGCAACGAGACAACATCCCCACGGCTGATCGGTGTACAAGACATTTGAAACAACACACTTGGCTCATTGTAACATCTAGATGCATTCTGCCAGAGTCTGAAAGTCCAAGTGGCCCTTAAAATCCGTCCACTCTTATAAACGTCTGTCCTGTATGGTGCAGTCCTATCCACAAGAGAACGTTATACATACACGAGAGCAGGTTCCCCAGGTCCAGCCAGAAACATTACGACAGTTTTGCCCTCCTGACTCGGAAGGGGATTCGACTAGGCGTCTGGCTTCTTTATCAGTTTGATGATCTCGAATTGTATAGTTAGCCTAAGGTCCTGAGCGAGGGAGCAGGCACACTCGGTAGCAAGGTTGACTTCGTCCCAAGCGCATCGGGGTCGTCGCTCGCTCCTGCACTGCCAACCCTTTGATTTGTCACTATAAACGATCGCTTGAAACGTGCCATCAGGGGATGTGGCCTGGTACTCATCTGCTGTCAACATTACGTAACTAAAGCTGCGTGGTTGAAGTTAGTAGGAGGAAAAATAAAGATAGAATTTTCCTGACTTGCATATACGTACACCATTCATTGTTGCAGGAACTTTGGCTACTGTGCACTGCACCGCATCAGTACAGTTATGGTGCATGGGCTTTGTGAAGTGTACAGTTCAAGATGTACACCTGTCGAAGGGCTTGAAGACCCAGGGCACGTCTTATGCCGGAGTATCCTTCTGTGGGTATCGTAACTTCAGGGGTCGCGAGATCTTTCGATGAAATAAAAGGTTCTCCACATTTCTTCCATCCAACTCTTGTGTTGTGGCAAGACGGAGCATTGCACCGTAGCTTGCAACACTTTACATGACCTTCATCTATCCACCCCATGGAACGTGTACTGAAGAAAACTGTCTTCACGGAGGCAGGAAGGACTTGCCTCCACAGGAAGGACTTTCCTCCATAAATGGCCGGGACAAGCCCATGCGGCGAAGGGTATGACCCATTAGGAGGGTGGCTGGAGGGCTAGGTACACCCATGGCCCTCCAGGGTCTGTGATGGCCCAGCAGGTAGCACAGCAGCAGCAGACATTATGCCATTCGGCTCACCCTTGTGTCCTGTGGCTATGTCCAGTTTCTCAAGTTTGCAGGCGAATTGGTACAGTACCTATGGGGTCCACACAGGATGCCTCCCAGTGCTTGTGGGGTTCATGCACGATGCCTCCTAGTACTTGTGGGGCCCACACAGGATGCCTCCCAGTGCTTGTGGGGTTCATGCACGATGCCTCCTAGTCTAGTGGATTTTGCGCACGATGCCTCCCAGTACTTGTGATGTTCACGCACGATGCCTCTCAGTACTTGTGGGGTTCACGCACGATGCCTCCCAGTACCTAAGATGTTCACGCACGATGCCTCTCAGTACCTGTTTGGTTCACGTACGATGCCTCCTAGTACTTGTGGTGTTCACGAATAGTGCCTCCCAGTACTTGTGGTGATCACGAATAATGCCTCCCAGTAGTTGTGGTGATCACGAATAGTGCCTCCCAGTACTTGTGGTGATCACGAATAATGCCTCCCAGTAGTTGTGGTGTTCACGCACGATGCCTCTCGGAGCACCACCTCTGTCCAGGTGAGCCCGAATTTTCGCCAGCAGAATGCGAACCTTAGAACCAAACGTGAGGATAACTTGCGGTAAAGAATGATAATTCTCCTCCCACCCGGCTGTATATGATAACCCCACCAGAGTGGGTGCTGAGGGTGGGAGGGGAAGCTGCTGGTGTTGGAGGGCAACATAACCCCACCAGAGTGGGTGCTGAGGGTGGGAGGGGAAGCTGCTGGTGTAGGGTGTTGGAGGGCAACACGGTGGCTCCCCCTGTGACCGCTCGACTTTAAACCGTGGAACATGTGTCATGTCTGCCCTTCAGATGTCGGAGATAAAGCCACTGGGAACAGGTGTTCGTTCCCCCCCCACCACCACCACCATCCCATCTCTCCCATCTCCCCCCCATTGCTCCTTCCTCCTCCTCCTCCTCCTCCTCCACTCACTCCGACGCTGGAGGGCGGGCGGGCACAAGCGGGTGAGGAGGTGGAAGGATGAGAGGAGAGAACTGATGGGGAAGAAAGGGAAACCATTATATTGGGGAGAAAGAGAGGGGGTGTGGGGGAAAGAAATGCAGACAGCCTCTGACGTCAGCAGGCAGCGTGACGTCACACTGCCCCACGTTCCCGACCAACGTACCTTGTCGTACCTGAGCTTGTCCCGAGTGTGACACACACACACACACACACACACACACACACACGAGTCACCAAGGGTTCCGCCCTGGGTCTGACCCACATGAGTTCGAATCCTGCGAGCAACAGTCGGCCCACGGCCAATTCCAGCCGTTCATCCTCCCCTCGGCGCTAGTCGTCTTAGGCTGGGTATGTGTGTGTGTGTGTGTGTGTGTGTGTGTGTGTGTGTGTGTGTGTGTGTGTGTGTGTACATACACACTGGAGTAAAGATATTATACGTATATACATATGTACACCTGTATGAAATTTCTCTCCCCGTAATGCGCAAATAGAAATCACACACACACACACACACACACACACACACACACACACACACACACACTTCAGAGTCGCAGAATAAACTCTCTCTCTCTCTCTCTCTCTCTCTCTCTCTCTCTCTCTCTTTCTCTCTCTGGTATCTGAAGTGTGGTCTTGGTGAGTCGGCCGCCGAGTGAAGACATCTTTAACTTGCACTCCGACTAACTGGAGGGCGGAGTGTGGTGCAGAGCGGCTGTCGTGCCGGTAATGGGATGAGTCCAGCGAGAGCCCGCCGCTCCTCCTCCCCCCCAAGGGCAAGGTGTCAACTGCTGGATGCACTGGAGAGGTCGTGGAGGAGAGGGAGGTAAGGTGAGGTGGTGGCGTCTGGCTGGGGAGGCTCCTGTGCCTCTCCAGATCGTGGACACCAGTGATTCAGGTAGTCCAGGCCACTGACCGAGGGGAGTAGTGGCTTGGACACTGTGGAGCTGTGTAGGTCACCTCGGGGTCACGGGGTGGAATTGTGGAGGGTCATCATCATCATCATCATCTCCGGGTCATGTGGAGGTGCTGGTCATCCCAGGTCATATTGTAGAACTCGAGGCCAGGTATGAAGAATGTATCAGGTCACAGAGTAACTTTTTCGTCACTTTGTCCCTTTCAAAGTGATTTAAGTATCGTATTTGAAAAGAAAAAAAAAAATCCCCTTTTGGTTAATAGAAGATATGGATCGTCCTAGAATATATATATGGAACTTGATCGCCGTTTCCCGCGACAGTGAGGTAGTGCCAGGTTATTTCACTGTGGCTCATACTGTAACCACCACCAGTTGAGGATATTCGGAAGCTGTTGCTACCTCGTGTTGGACCTGCCGTTGGCTCCGTGTTGGTTTGTCGTATCGTCGTGGTCAAGGGTCGTCCTGTCGTGCTCAGGGGTCGTTCCGTCATCCTTGAGGGTCACATTGTCGTGCTCACGTGCCAAGTTACCCGAAGCAACAGGTCATCGTAGGTCAAGAAGAGTTGTGTGTGTGTGTGTGTGTGTGTGTGTGTGTGTGTGTGTGTGTGTGTTACCGGTCTTCGCTGTAAAGGAATCCACATTTCCCTGCTACTGAAATTATCGTAACCCTGGACTGGAGAGGCCTTTGAATATATATTCCGAGGTAATTACAGATAAAATAAAGTATGATATATATATATATATATATATATTTTTCTCTCTTTAGTATACTTTGTTGCTGTCTCCCGCGTTAGCGAGGTAGCGAAAGGAAACAGACGAAAGAATGGCCCAACCCACCCACATACACATGTATATACATACACGTCCACACACTCACATATACATACCTATATATCTCAACGTATGCATATATATTTATATATATACACACACAAACATATACATATATACACATGTACATAATTCATACTGTCTGCCCTTATTCATTCCCGTCGCCACCCCGCCACACATGAAATGACTACCCCCTCCCCTCGCATGTGCGCGAGATAGCGCTAGGAAAAGATAACAAAGTCCACATTCGTTCACACTCAGTCTCTAGCTGTCATGTATAATGCACCGAAACCACAGCTCCCTCTCCACGTCCAGGTCCCACAAAACTTTTCCTTGGTTTACCCCAGACGCTTCACATGCCCTGATTCAATCCATTGACAGCACGT